>NW_026610217.1:0-16457 GCF_029499605.1 Hyla sarda | reverse complement strand
AGTCGCATCGGCTGAAAGTAGGCCAGAATGTCAGTCCATGTTGGAGCAGGTTTAGATACAGTCTAAAGCATAGATCTCAAAGTCTGTGCACAGAATTTAGCAAGGGCCTCGCACCTTCTGATGCATCAGGTAGGTGCACAATAGCATAGCCTAACCCTCTGTACTTTGGTCTATATTGATGCGGGACATAGACAGCCAGCTGATGACCAATCCATTAGTGCAATGGATGGCTGGAAGCATTTGTCTTTGCCTTTGCAATACCACAGAAGCAATGCATGGTCAATGTACAGCAATGACACACCTGTGTGAACAGCCAGGAGACCCCCCCCCCCCCCATGTTATGTTACATAGTTACATAGTTAGTACGGTCGAAAAAAGACATATGTCCATCACGTTCAACCAGGGAATTAAGGGGTAGGGGTGTGGCGCGATATTGGGGAAGGGATGAGATTTTATATTTCTTCATAAGCATTAATCTTATTTTGTCAATTAGGAACATTCAGCACCCACCCGCTATCAAGGCAGCTGCCTATCATGTCATGCCCTACCTGCACAGGTGTGCTGGCTACTCAAATGATCCAATTAAGGAGGCCATTTAGTCAGCAGCAGCAGAAGTCCTGTGCCTGGACGCTCCAACAGGGGCCAGACACAAGCAGAAGCAGAAGCAGCAGAAGCAGCAGCAGCACCACCTTTTGTTTATTGGCTGCAGCAGCAGCAAGGCCCACAGGGCTGGCTAGCTGGCTAGCCAGCAAGCAGGTAGCAATGAAAGTAGGAATCTTTCTTTTTAACCCTGTAAGGGGGTGGTGCACTGTACCCGAAGATACTGCCATATCGGGTCAATGCATAGGGCGACGGAAGCAAGCTTCGAAATCGGCCCCCGTTCTCAAAAATCCATTTAATATATGGTCCCCAGATAGGGGACGTATCAGATATTAAACTGATAAGAACAGATACTACACTTGATCTTAGCCAAAAGGCCGAGAAGCGATAACCGTGAAAGGGGCGGGCCCAACAAGGTCCCCTTCATGGGCACTATCACTGCTTGCTGTCAGGGAGGCTGCCAGACAATTTTCCATGCACACTCTGGGCTGGGGGGCAGTCAACCACCAGTACACACAGCAGAACCTAAACCCATACCATTATTGCTAAGCAGCAAGACAGGGGCCCATTGCACTCCCACGGGGCCTTTTTAAATGCAATCCATAACCCGGATTTGCCAGGAACCCTTCTTACTCCTCCTACTTGCATGTGACACTGGGCTTAGGATCTGCATAGGAAACACACACACAAGCACACACCTACCTTTGTTGCCTGCAGATGCCTCCTTGGCTGTCCCCAAACGGTATCAAACCAACACCCACGGGAAGCTGTAAGCATAGAGGACATGCCTGCACCCCATTGGACTTACCTGTGTGGGTTAAATCCGGGTTATTTGACAACCTATGGCGGTGATGGTTCTGCTCAGGCAGAGCAGTGCTGATGCTCCTCATAAAGCTGTCGCTGCTGTGAAGGTTCTAGGTGACATCACAAATCCCTTTGGTTACATACACAACAAAGCTGGGTTGTTGTTGTTTACACTCTGCAAGGCCTGTGGAAGTGAGTGACATCATAGCACTGTAGTTCTGAGGGTTCAAGATGGATGCAACAATCTCCTGTTGCTTCTATGAAGGCCGTAATAGACGACATCACCAAACAGCTCCATAGTCACATACACAGCAAAGGAGAGATGTTGTTTACACCTAGTGATGTCAGTGGTATTGAGTGACATCACAGCACAGTGCTAAGGCTCCTGGGCCTGGACACAGCAGCGGCTGCAATATCTCAACGGAGAATACGTTTATATCTATGTGTGTGTGTGCGCATATATATATATATATATATATATATATATATATATATATATATTTCTCCGCCGAAATCACTTTTAAACCCATTTCCACCTTTTTTTCCCTTCTCTTCCTCTTACTTTTTTTTCACGTTTTTTTACGTTTTTCTCCTTTTCGCCTCTTTTCTGGGCGTATTATTCTTCTTTTTCTTCTTTTTTTTCGTCTAATGCATACCCCATCAGTGCAGCAATGCTTATTCAATACCGCCAGCAGATGGAGACACTGGGGGATAATTTTCTAAGGATTTATACTGATTTTTCCTGTCTGAATTTGTCGCACAGAAAGTTGCAGGCCAAATATGTGTGACATTTCTGCGACTTTAGCTTCTAGAGCATTTTTACAACATTATACATAGGTGCTGAATACATAAAAAGCGACTGTTCAGCGACAGACAAGTCGCATCGGCTGAAAGTAGGCCAGAATGTCAGTCCATGTTGGAGCAGGTTTAGATACAGTCTAAAGCATAGATCTCAAAGTCTGTGCACAGAATTTAGCAAGGGCCTCGCACCTTCTGATGCATCAGGTAGGTGCACAATAGCATAGCCTAACCCTCTGTACTTTGGTCTATATTGATGCGGGACATAGACAGCCAGCTGATGACCAATCCATTAGTGCAATGGATGGCTGGAAGCATTTGTCTTTGCCTTTGCAATACCACAGAAGCAATGCATGGTCAATGTACAGCAATGACACACCTGTGTGAACAGCCAGGAGACCCCCCCCCCCCATGTTATGTTACATAGTTACATAGTTAGTACGGTCGAAAAAAGACATATGTCCATCACGTTCAACCAGGGAATTAAGGGGTAGGGGTGTGGCGCGATATTGGGGAAGGGATGAGATTTTATATTTCTTCATAAGCATTAATCTTATTTTGTCAATTAGGAACATTCAGCACCCACCCGCTATCAAGGCAGCTGCCTATCATGTCATGCCCTACCTGCACAGGTGTGCTGGCTACTCAAATGATCCAATTAAGGAGGCCATTTAGTCAGCAGCAGCAGAAGTCCTGTGCCTGGACGCTCCAACAGGGGCCAGACACAAGCAGAAGCAGAAGCAGCAGAAGCAGCAGCAGCACCACCTTTTGTTTATTGGCTGCAGCAGCAGCAAGGCCCACAGGGCTGGCTAGCTGGCTAGCCAGCAAGCAGGTAGCAATGAAAGTAGGAATCTTTCTTTTTAACCCTGTAAGGGGGTGGTGCACTGTACCCGAAGATACTGCCATATCGGGTCAATGCATAGGGCGACGGAAGCAAGCTTCGAAATCGGCCCCCGTTCTCAAAAATCCATTTAATATATGGTCCCCAGATAGGGGACGTATCAGATATTAAACTGATAAGAACAGATACTACACTTGATCTTAGCCAAAAGGCCGAGAAGCGATAACCGTGAAAGGGGCGGGCCCAACAAGGTCCCCTTCATGGGCACTATCACTGCTTGCTGTCAGGGAGGCTGCCAGACAATTTTCCATGCACACTCTGGGCTGGGGGGCAGTCAACCACCAGTACACACAGCAGAACCTAAACCCATACCATTATTGCTAAGCAGCAAGACAGGGGCCCATTGCACTCCCACGGGGCCTTTTTAAATGCAATCCATAACCCGGATTTGCCAGGAACCCTTCTTACTCCTCCTACTTGCATGTGACACTGGGCTTAGGATCTGCATAGGAAACACACACACAAGCACACACCTACCTTTGTTGCCTGCAGATGCCTCCTTGGCTGTCCCCAAACGGTATCAAACCAACACCCACGGGAAGCTGTAAGCATAGAGGACATGCCTGCACCCCATTGGACTTACCTGTGTGGGTTAAATCCGGGTTATTTGACAACCTATGGCGGTGATGGTTCTGCTCAGGCAGAGCAGTGCTGATGCTCCTCATAAAGCTGTCGCTGCTGTGAAGGTTCTAGGTGACATCACAAATCCCTTTGGTTACATACACAACAAAGCTGGGTTGTTGTTGTTTACACTCTGCAAGGCCTGTGGAAGTGAGTGACATCATAGCACTGTAGTTCTGAGGGTTCAAGATGGATGCAACAATCTCCTGTTGCTTCTATGAAGGCCGTAATAGACGACATCACCAAACAGCTCCATAGTCACATACACAGCAAAGGAGAGATGTTGTTTACACCTAGTGATGTCAGTGGTATTGAGTGACATCACAGCACAGTGCTAAGGCTCCTGGGCCTGGACACAGCAGCGGCTGCAATATCTCAACGGAGAATACGTTTATATCTATGTGTGTGTGTGCGCATATATATATATATATATATATATATATATATATATATATATATTTCTCCGCCGAAATCACTTTTAAACCCATTTCCACCTTTTTTTCCCTTCTCTTCCTCTTACTTTTTTTTCACGTTTTTTTACGTTTTTCTCCTTTTCGCCTCTTTTCTGGGCGTATTATTCTTCTTTTTCTTCTTTTTTTTCGTCTAATGCATACCCCATCAGTGCAGCAATGCTTATTCAATACCGCCAGCAGATGGAGACACTGGGGGATAATTTTCTAAGGATTTATACTGATTTTTCCTGTCTGAATTTGTCGCACAGAAAGTTGCAGGCCAAATATGTGTGACATTTCTGCGACTTTAGCTTCTAGAGCATTTTTACAACATTATACATAGGTGCTGAATACATAAAAAGCGACTGTTCAGCGACAGACAAGTCGCATCGGCTGAAAGTAGGCCAGAATGTCAGTCCATGTTGGAGCAGGTTTAGATACAGTCTAAAGCATAGATCTCAAAGTCTGTGCACAGAATTTAGCAAGGGCCTCGCACCTTCTGATGCATCAGGTAGGTGCACAATAGCATAGCCTAACCCTCTGTACTTTGGTCTATATTGATGCGGGACATAGACAGCCAGCTGATGACCAATCCATTAGTGCAATGGATGGCTGGAAGCATTTGTCTTTGCCTTTGCAATACCACAGAAGCAATGCATGGTCAATGTACAGCAATGACACACGTGTGTGAACAGCCAGGAGACCCCCCCCCCCCCCATGTTATGTTACATAGTTACATAGTTAGTACGGTCGAAAAAAGACATATGTCCATCACGTTCAACCAGGGAATTAAGGGGTAGGGGTGTGGCGCGATATTGGGGAAGGGATGAGATTTTATATTTCTTCATAAGCATTAATCTTATTTTGTCAATTAGGAACATTCAGCACCCACCCGCTATCAAGGCAGCTGCCTATCATGTCATGCCCTACCTGCACAGGTGTGCTGGCTACTCAAATGATCCAATTAAGGAGGCCATTTAGTCAGCAGCAGCAGAAGTCCTGTGCCTGGACGCTCCAACAGGGGCCAGACACAAGCAGAAGCAGAAGCAGCAGAAGCAGCAGCAGCACCACCTTTTGTTTATTGGCTGCAGCAGCAGCAAGGCCCACAGGGCTGGCTAGCTGGCTAGCCAGCAAGCAGGTAGCAATGAAAGTAGGAATCTTTCTTTTTAACCCTGTAAGGGGGTGGTGCACTGTACCCGAAGATACTGCCATATCGGGTCAATGCATAGGGCGACGGAAGCAAGCTTCGAAATCGGCCCCCGTTCTCAAAAATCCATTTAATATATGGTCCCCAGATAGGGGACGTATCAGATATTAAACTGATAAGAACAGATACTACACTTGATCTTAGCCAAAAGGCCGAGAAGCGATAACCGTGAAAGGGGCGGGCCCAACAAGGTCCCCTTCATGGGCACTATCACTGCTTGCTGTCAGGGAGGCTGCCAGACAATTTTCCATGCACACTCTGGGCTGGGGGGCAGTCAACCACCAGTACACACAGCAGAACCTAAACCCATACCATTATTGCTAAGCAGCAAGACAGGGGCCCATTGCACTCCCACGGGGCCTTTTTAAATGCAATCCATAACCCGGATTTGCCAGGAACCCTTCTTACTCCTCCTACTTGCATGTGACACTGGGCTTAGGATCTGCATAGGAAACACACACACAAGCACACACCTACCTTTGTTGCCTGCAGATGCCTCCTTGGCTGTCCCCAAACGGTATCAAACCAACACCCACGGGAAGCTGTAAGCATAGAGGACATGCCTGCACCCCATTGGACTTACCTGTGTGGGTTAAATCCGGGTTATTTGACAACCTATGGCGGTGATGGTTCTGCTCAGGCAGAGCAGTGCTGATGCTCCTCATAAAGCTGTCGCTGCTGTGAAGGTTCTAGGTGACATCACAAATCCCTTTGGTTACATACACAACAAAGCTGGGTTGTTGTTGTTTACACTCTGCAAGGCCTGTGGAAGTGAGTGACATCATAGCACTGTAGTTCTGAGGGTTCAAGATGGATGCAACAATCTCCTGTTGCTTCTATGAAGGCCGTAATAGACGACATCACCAAACAGCTCCATAGTCACATACACAGCAAAGGAGAGATGTTGTTTACACCTAGTGATGTCAGTGGTATTGAGTGACATCACAGCACAGTGCTAAGGCTCCTGGGCCTGGACACAGCAGCGGCTGCAATATCTCAACGGAGAATACGTTTATATCTATGTGTGTGTGTGCGCATATATATATATATATATATATATATATATATATATATATATATATTTCTCCGCCGAAATCACTTTTAAACCCATTTCCACCTTTTTTTCCCTTCTCTTCCTCTTACTTTTTTTTCACGTTTTTTTACGTTTTTCTCCTTTTCGCCTCTTTTCTGGGCGTATTATTCTTCTTTTTCTTCTTTTTTTTCGTCTAATGCATACCCCATCAGTGCAGCAATGCTTATTCAATACCGCCAGCAGATGGAGACACTGGGGGATAATTTTCTAAGGATTTATACTGATTTTTCCTGTCTGAATTTGTCGCACAGAAAGTTGCAGGCCAAATATGTGTGACATTTCTGCGACTTTAGCTTCTAGAGCATTTTTACAACATTATACATAGGTGCTGAATACATAAAAAGCGACTGTTCAGCGACAGACAAGTCGCATCGGCTGAAAGTAGGCCAGAATGTCAGTCCATGTTGGAGCAGGTTTAGATACAGTCTAAAGCATAGATCTCAAAGTCTGTGCACAGAATTTAGCAAGGGCCTCGCACCTTCTGATGCATCAGGTAGGTGCACAATAGCATAGCCTAACCCTCTGTACTTTGGTCTATATTGATGCGGGACATAGACAGCCAGCTGATGACCAATCCATTAGTGCAATGGATGGCTGGAAGCATTTGTCTTTGCCTTTGCAATACCACAGAAGCAATGCATGGTCAATGTACAGCAATGACACACCTGTGTGAACAGCCAGGAGACCCCCCCCCCCCCCATGTTATGTTACATAGTTACATAGTTAGTACGGTCGAAAAAAGACATATGTCCATCACGTTCAACCAGGGAATTAAGGGGTAGGGGTGTGGCGCGATATTGGGGAAGGGATGAGATTTTATATTTCTTCATAAGCATTAATCTTATTTTGTCAATTAGGAACATTCAGCACCCACCCGCTATCAAGGCAGCTGCCTATCATGTCATGCCCTACCTGCACAGGTGTGCTGGCTACTCAAATGATCCAATTAAGGAGGCCATTTAGTCAGCAGCAGCAGAAGTCCTGTGCCTGGACGCTCCAACAGGGGCCAGACACAAGCAGAAGCAGAAGCAGCAGAAGCAGCAGCAGCACCACCTTTTGTTTATTGGCTGCAGCAGCAGCAAGGCCCACAGGGCTGGCTAGCTGGCTAGCCAGCAAGCAGGTAGCAATGAAAGTAGGAATCTTTCTTTTTAACCCTGTAAGGGGGTGGTGCACTGTACCCGAAGATACTGCCATATCGGGTCAATGCATAGGGCGACGGAAGCAAGCTTCGAAATCGGCCCCCGTTCTCAAAAATCCATTTAATATATGGTCCCCAGATAGGGGACGTATCAGATATTAAACTGATAAGAACAGATACTACACTTGATCTTAGCCAAAAGGCCGAGAAGCGATAACCGTGAAAGGGGCGGGCCCAACAAGGTCCCCTTCATGGGCACTATCACTGCTTGCTGTCAGGGAGGCTGCCAGACAATTTTCCATGCACACTCTGGGCTGGGGGGCAGTCAACCACCAGTACACACAGCAGAACCTAAACCCATACCATTATTGCTAAGCAGCAAGACAGGGGCCCATTGCACTCCCACGGGGCCTTTTTAAATGCAATCCATAACCCGGATTTGCCAGGAACCCTTCTTACTCCTCCTACTTGCATGTGACACTGGGCTTAGGATCTGCATAGGAAACACACACACAAGCACACACCTACCTTTGTTGCCTGCAGATGCCTCCTTGGCTGTCCCCAAACGGTATCAAACCAACACCCACGGGAAGCTGTAAGCATAGAGGACATGCCTGCACCCCATTGGACTTACCTGTGTGGGTTAAATCCGGGTTATTTGACAACCTATGGCGGTGATGGTTCTGCTCAGGCAGAGCAGTGCTGATGCTCCTCATAAAGCTGTCGCTGCTGTGAAGGTTCTAGGTGACATCACAAATCCCTTTGGTTACATACACAACAAAGCTGGGTTGTTGTTGTTTACACTCTGCAAGGCCTGTGGAAGTGAGTGACATCATAGCACTGTAGTTCTGAGGGTTCAAGATGGATGCAACAATCTCCTGTTGCTTCTATGAAGGCCGTAATAGACGACATCACCAAACAGCTCCATAGTCACATACACAGCAAAGGAGAGATGTTGTTTACACCTAGTGATGTCAGTGGTATTGAGTGACATCACAGCACAGTGCTAAGGCTCCTGGGCCTGGACACAGCAGCGGCTGCAATATCTCAACGGAGAATACGTTTATATCTATGTGTGTGTGTGCGCATATATATATATATATATATATATATATATATATATATATATATTTCTCCGCCGAAATCACTTTTAAACCCATTTCCACCTTTTTTTCCCTTCTCTTCCTCTTACTTTTTTTTCACGTTTTTTTACGTTTTTCTCCTTTTCGCCTCTTTTCTGGGCGTATTATTCTTCTTTTTCTTCTTTTTTTTCGTCTAATGCATACCCCATCAGTGCAGCAATGCTTATTCAATACCGCCAGCAGATGGAGACACTGGGGGATAATTTTCTAAGGATTTATACTGATTTTTCCTGTCTGAATTTGTCGCACAGAAAGTTGCAGGCCAAATATGTGTGACATTTCTGCGACTTTAGCTTCTAGAGCATTTTTACAACATTATACATAGGTGCTGAATACATAAAAAGCGACTGTTCAGCGACAGACAAGTCGCATCGGCTGAAAGTAGGCCAGAATGTCAGTCCATGTTGGAGCAGGTTTAGATACAGTCTAAAGCATAGATCTCAAAGTCTGTGCACAGAATTTAGCAAGGGCCTCGCACCTTCTGATGCATCAGGTAGGTGCACAATAGCATAGCCTAACCCTCTGTACTTTGGTCTATATTGATGCGGGACATAGACAGCCAGCTGATGACCAATCCATTAGTGCAATGGATGGCTGGAAGCATTTGTCTTTGCCTTTGCAATACCACAGAAGCAATGCATGGTCAATGTACAGCAATGACACACCTGTGTGAACAGCCAGGAGACCCCCCCCCCCCCATGTTATGTTACATAGTTACATAGTTAGTACGGTCGAAAAAAGACATATGTCCATCACGTTCAACCAGGGAATTAAGGGGTAGGGGTGTGGCGCGATATTGGGGAAGGGATGAGATTTTATATTTCTTCATAAGCATTAATCTTATTTTGTCAATTAGGAACATTCAGCACCCACCCGCTATCAAGGCAGCTGCCTATCATGTCATGCCCTACCTGCACAGGTGTGCTGGCTACTCAAATGATCCAATTAAGGAGGCCATTTAGTCAGCAGCAGCAGAAGTCCTGTGCCTGGACGCTCCAACAGGGGCCAGACACAAGCAGAAGCAGAAGCAGCAGAAGCAGCAGCAGCACCACCTTTTGTTTATTGGCTGCAGCAGCAGCAAGGCCCACAGGGCTGGCTAGCTGGCTAGCCAGCAAGCAGGTAGCAATGAAAGTAGGAATCTTTCTTTTTAACCCTGTAAGGGGGTGGTGCACTGTACCCGAAGATACTGCCATATCGGGTCAATGCATAGGGCGACGGAAGCAAGCTTCGAAATCGGCCCCCGTTCTCAAAAATCCATTTAATATATGGTCCCCAGATAGGGGACGTATCAGATATTAAACTGATAAGAACAGATACTACACTTGATCTTAGCCAAAAGGCCGAGAAGCGATAACCGTGAAAGGGGCGGGCCCAACAAGGTCCCCTTCATGGGCACTATCACTGCTTGCTGTCAGGGAGGCTGCCAGACAATTTTCCATGCACACTCTGGGCTGGGGGGCAGTCAACCACCAGTACACACAGCAGAACCTAAACCCATACCATTATTGCTAAGCAGCAAGACAGGGGCCCATTGCACTCCCACGGGGCCTTTTTAAATGCAATCCATAACCCGGATTTGCCAGGAACCCTTCTTACTCCTCCTACTTGCATGTGACACTGGGCTTAGGATCTGCATAGGAAACACACACACAAGCACACACCTACCTTTGTTGCCTGCAGATGCCTCCTTGGCTGTCCCCAAACGGTATCAAACCAACACCCACGGGAAGCTGTAAGCATAGAGGACATGCCTGCACCCCATTGGACTTACCTGTGTGGGTTAAATCCGGGTTATTTGACAACCTATGGCGGTGATGGTTCTGCTCAGGCAGAGCAGTGCTGATGCTCCTCATAAAGCTGTCGCTGCTGTGAAGGTTCTAGGTGACATCACAAATCCCTTTGGTTACATACACAACAAAGCTGGGTTGTTGTTGTTTACACTCTGCAAGGCCTGTGGAAGTGAGTGACATCATAGCACTGTAGTTCTGAGGGTTCAAGATGGATGCAACAATCTCCTGTTGCTTCTATGAAGGCCGTAATAGACGACATCACCAAACAGCTCCATAGTCACATACACAGCAAAGGAGAGATGTTGTTTACACCTAGTGATGTCAGTGGTATTGAGTGACATCACAGCACAGTGCTAAGGCTCCTGGGCCTGGACACAGCAGCGGCTGCAATATCTCAACGGAGAATACGTTTATATCTATGTGTGTGTGTGCGCATATATATATATATATATATATATATATATATATATATATATATATATATATTTCTCCGCCGAAATCACTTTTAAACCCATTTCCACCTTTTTTTCCCTTCTCTTCCTCTTACTTTTTTTTCACGTTTTTTTACGTTTTTCTCCTTTTCGCCTCTTTTCTAGGCGTATTATTCTTCTTTTTCTTCTTTTTTTTCGTCTAATGCATACCCCATCAGTGCAGCAATGCTTATTCAATACCGCCAGCAGATGGAGACACTGGGGGATAATTTTCTAAGGATTTATACTGATTTTTCCTGTCTGAATTTGTCGCACAGAAAGTTGCAGGCCAAATATGTGTGACATTTCTGCGACTTTAGCTTCTAGAGCATTTTTACAACATTATACATAGGTGCTGAATACATAAAAAGCGACTGTTCAGCGACAGACAAGTCGCATCGGCTGAAAGTAGGCCAGAATGTCAGTCCATGTTGGAGCAGGTTTAGATACAGTCTAAAGCATAGATCTCAAAGTCTGTGCACAGAATTTAGCAAGGGCCTCGCACCTTCTGATGCATCAGGTAGGTGCACAATAGCATAGCCTAACCCTCTGTACTTTGGTCTATATTGATGCGGGACATAGACAGCCAGCTGATGACCAATCCATTAGTGCAATGGATGGCTGGAAGCATTTGTCTTTGCCTTTGCAATACCACAGAAGCAATGCATGGTCAATGTACAGCAATGACACACGTGTGTGAACAGCCAGGAGACCCCCCCCCCCCCCCATGTTATGTTACATAGTTACATAGTTAGTACGGTCGAAAAAAGACATATGTCCATCACGTTCAACCAGGGAATTAAGGGGTAGGGGTGTGGCGCGATATTGGGGAAGGGATGAGATTTTATATTTCTTCATAAGCATTAATCTTATTTTGTCAATTAGGAACATTCAGCACCCACCCGCTATCAAGGCAGCTGCCTATCATGTCATGCCCTACCTGCACAGGTGTGCTGGCTACTCAAATGATCCAATTAAGGAGGCCATTTAGTCAGCAGCAGCAGAAGTCCTGTGCCTGGACGCTCCAACAGGGGCCAGACACAAGCAGAAGCAGAAGCAGCAGAAGCAGCAGCAGCACCACCTTTTGTTTATTGGCTGCAGCAGCAGCAAGGCCCACAGGGCTGGCTAGCTGGCTAGCCAGCAAGCAGGTAGCAATGAAAGTAGGAATCTTTCTTTTTAACCCTGTAAGGGGGTGGTGCACTGTACCCGAAGATACTGCCATATCGGGTCAATGCATAGGGCGACGGAAGCAAGCTTCGAAATCGGCCCCCGTTCTCAAAAATCCATTTAATATATGGTCCCCAGATAGGGGACGTATCAGATATTAAACTGATAAGAACAGATACTACACTTGATCTTAGCCAAAAGGCCGAGAAGCGATAACCGTGAAAGGGGCGGGCCCAACAAGGTCCCCTTCATGGGCACTATCACTGCTTGCTGTCAGGGAGGCTGCCAGACAATTTTCCATGCACACTCTGGGCTGGGGGGCAGTCAACCACCAGTACACACAGCAGAACCTAAACCCATACCATTATTGCTAAGCAGCAAGACAGGGGCCCATTGCACTCCCACGGGGCCTTTTTAAATGCAATCCATAACCCGGATTTGCCAGGAACCCTTCTTACTCCTCCTACTTGCATGTGACACTGGGCTTAGGATCTGCATAGGAAACACACACACAAGCACACACCTACCTTTGTTGCCTGCAGATGCCTCCTTGGCTGTCCCCAAACGGTATCAAACCAACACCCACGGGAAGCTGTAAGCATAGAGGACATGCCTGCACCCCATTGGACTTACCTGTGTGGGTTAAATCCGGGTTATTTGACAACCTATGGCGGTGATGGTTCTGCTCAGGCAGAGCAGTGCTGATGCTCCTCATAAAGCTGTCGCTGCTGTGAAGGTTCTAGGTGACATCACAAATCCCTTTGGTTACATACACAACAAAGCTGGGTTGTTGTTGTTTACACTCTGCAAGGCCTGTGGAAGTGAGTGACATCATAGCACTGTAGTTCTGAGGGTTCAAGATGGATGCAACAATCTCCTGTTGCTTCTATGAAGGCCGTAATAGACGACATCACCAAACAGCTCCATAGTCACATACACAGCAAAGGAGAGATGTTGTTTACACCTAGTGATGTCAGTGGTATTGAGTGACATCACAGCACAGTGCTAAGGCTCCTGGGCCTGGACACAGCAGCGGCTGCAATATCTCAACGGAGAATACGTTTATATCTATGTGTGTGTGTGCGCATATATATATATATATATATATATATATATATATATATATATATTTCTCCGCCGAAATCACTTTTAAACCCATTTCCACCTTTTTTTCCCTTCTCTTCCTCTTACTTTTTTTTCACGTTTTTTTACGTTTTTCTCCTTTTCGCCTCTTTTCTGGGCGTATTATTCTTCTTTTTCTTCTTTTTTTTCGTCTAATGCATACCCCATCAGTGCAGCAATGCTTATTCAATACCGCCAGCAGATGGAGACACTGGGGGATAATTTTCTAAGGATTTATACTGATTTTTCCTGTCTGAATTTGTCGCACAGAAAGTTGCAGGCCAAATATGTGTGACATTTCTGCGACTTTAGCTTCTAGAGCATTTTTACAACATTATACATAGGTGCTGAATACATAAAAAGCGACTGTTCAGCGACAGACAAGTCGCATCGGCTGAAAGTAGGCCAGAATGTCAGTCCATGTTGGAGCAGGTTTAGATACAGTCTAAAGCATAGATCTCAAAGTCTGTGCACAGAATTTAGCAAGGGCCTCGCACCTTCTGATGCATCAGGTAGGTGCACAATAGCATAGCCTAACCCTCTGTACTTTGGTCTATATTGATGCGGGACATAGACAGCCAGCTGATGACCAATCCATTAGTGCAATGGATGGCTGGAAGCATTTGTCTTTGCCTTTGCAATACCACAGAAGCAATGCATGGTCAATGTACAGCAATGACACACCTGTGTGAACAGCCAGGAGACCCCCCCCCCCCCCATGTTATGTTACATAGTTACATAGTTAGTACGGTCGAAAAAAGACATATGTCCATCACGTTCAACCAGGGAATTAAGGGGTAGGGGTGTGGCGCGATATTGGGGAAGGGATGAGATTTTATATTTCTTCATAAGCATTAATCTTATTTTGTCAATTAGGAACATTCAGCACCCACCCGCTATCAAGGCAGCTGCCTATCATGTCATGCCCTACCTGCACAGGTGTGCTGGCTACTCAAATGATCCAATTAAGGAGGCCATTTAGTCAGCAGCAGCAGAAGTCCTGTGCCTGGACGCTCCAACAGGGGCCAGACACAAGCAGAAGCAGAAGCAGCAGAAGCAGCAGCAGCACCACCTTTTGTTTATTGGCTGCAGCAGCAGCAAGGCCCACAGGGCTGGCTAGCTGGCTAGCCAGCAAGCAGGTAGCAATGAAAGTAGGAATCTTTCTTTTTAACCCTGTAAGGGGGTGGTGCACTGTACCCGAAGATACTGCCATATCGGGTCAATGCATAGGGCGACGGAAGCAAGCTTCGAAATCGGCCCCCGTTCTCAAAAATCCATTTAATATATGGTCCCCAGATAGGGGACGTATCAGATATTAAACTGATAAGAACAGATACTACACTTGATCTTAGCCAAAAGGCCGAGAAGCGATAACCGTGAAAGGGGCGGGCCCAACAAGGTCCCCTTCATGGGCACTATCACTGCTTGCTGTCAGGGAGGCTGCCAGACAATTTTCCATGCACACTCTGGGCTGGGGGGCAGTCAACCACCAGTACACACAGCAGAACCTAAACCCATACCATTATTGCTAAGCAGCAAGACAGGGGCCCATTGCACTCCCACGGGGCCTTTTTAAATGCAATCCATAACCCGGATTTGCCAGGAACCCTTCTTACTCCTCCTACTTGCATGTGACACTGGGCTTAGGATCTGCATAGGAAACACACACACAAGCACACACCTACCTTTGTTGCCTGCAGATGCCTCCTTGGCTGTCCCCAAACGGTATCAAACCAACACCCACGGGAAGCTGTAAGCATAGAGGACATGCCTGCACCCCATTGGACTTACCTGTGTGGGTTAAATCCGGGTTATTTGACAACCTATGGCGGTGATGGTTCTGCTCAGGCAGAGCAGTGCTGATGCTCCTCATAAAGCTGTCGCTGCTGTGAAGGTTCTAGGTGACATCACAAATCCCTTTGGTTACATACACAACAAAGCTGGGTTGTTGTTGTTTACACTCTGCAAGGCCTGTGGAAGTGAGTGACATCATAGCACTGTAGTTCTGAGGGTTCAAGATGGATGCAACAATCTCCTGTTGCTTCTATGAAGGCCGTAATAGACGACATCACCAAACAGCTCCATAGTCACATACACAGCAAAGGAGAGATGTTGTTTACACCTAGTGATGTCAGTGGTATTGAGTGACATCACAGCACAGTGCTAAGGCTCCTGGGCCTGGACACAGCAGCGGCTGCAATATCTCAACGGAGAATACGTTTATATCTATGTGTGTGTGTGCGCATATATATATATATATATATATATATATATATATATATATATATATTTCTCCGCCGAAATCACTTTTAAACCCATTTCCACCTTTTTTTCCCTTCTCTTCCTCTTACTTTTTTTTCACGTTTTTTTACGTTTTTCTCCTTTTCGCCTCTTTTCTGGGCGTATTATTCTTCTTTTTCTTCTTTTTTTTCGTCTAATGCATACCCCATCAGTGCAGCAATGCTTATTCAATACCGCCAGCAGATGGAGACACTGGGGGATAATTTTCTAAGGATTTATACTGATTTTTCCTGTCTGAATTTGTCGCACAGAAAGTTGCAGGCCAAATATGTGTGACATTTCTGCGACTTTAGCTTCTAGAGCATTTTTACAACATTATACATAGGTGCTGAATACATAAAAAGCGACTGTTCAGCGACAGACAAGTCGCATCGGCTGAAAGTAGGCCAGAATGTCAGTCCATGTTGGAGCAGGTTTAGATACAGTCTAAAGCATAGATCTCAAAGTCTGTGCACAGAATTTAGCAAGGGCCTCGCACCTTCTGATGCATCAGGTAGGTGCACAATAGCATAGCCTAACCCTCTGTACTTTGGTCTATATTGATGCGGGACATAGACAGCCAGCTGATGACCAATCCATTAGTGCAATGGATGGCTGGAAGCATTTGTCTTTGCCTTTGCAATACCACAGAAGCAATGCATGGTCAATGTACAGCAATGACACACCTGTGTGAACAGCCAGGAGACCCCCCCCCCCCATGTTATGTTACATAGTTACATAGTTAGTACGGTCGAAAAAAGACATATGTCCATCACGTTCAACCAGGGAATTAAGGGGTAGGGGTGTGGCGCGATATTGGGGAAGGGATGAGATTTTATATTTCTTCATAAGCATTAATCTTATTTTGTCAA
>NW_026610216.1:0-16496 GCF_029499605.1 Hyla sarda | reverse complement strand
AATGTGAGGGAGCATACTGCCTACCTATTGTGGGGGAACATACTGCCTACCTATTGTGGGGGAACATACTGCCTACCTAAGTTGTTTTTTCTAAACCTAAACCTCAGTATTCTGATTTAATTGCTGTGCTGGCACTTTGAGGGGAAAAAAAAAGTTGGTGTTTATTACGGTTTGGGCACTCAATATGGTTTGCCATCACTGACCTATGTGATGAATATGATCTATTTGGTATGTGATCTATATGATGCAGGGGTGGCGGTTGTACTGTCTTCTCAGTGGCATCTGGCACAGGAGGTTACATGTTCCATGCTGCTGGCAGACTTGTTGTCTTAGGGGTGATGACGGATCCTACTGCACTGAATACTCTCTCTGATTCTACCCTTGAGGGTGGATAAAATATCCCTGGTTGTTGTCAGGTTTCTTCCAGTGTTAAAATGCACACTAAGGTATCGGAACACACAATGGCTTTTTCCAAGTGTTTCCAAAAATTAAATAACCTATAATAGACTGACACAAGAAAGTGTCCACAAAATGCTTTATTATTTACAAAAAGGATTACATACAGCAACAGAGAGCCCTCCCATTTTAAAATGGCCCACCCCTAAAAAACACCAACCCCAAAAACACAAGATAGGGTGCACATATTGGAATATTCCCAGAGACAACTATCAACCAACAGTGTCACATCTCCCTCATAGTGCACGCTATTATGCCATATGATTTACAAACAGTATTAGTTACCGGTTATTGACATGCTGAGGACTCAGAGAGTACACCCCACCACCACCTCAATACGTGTTTTGAATCTTTGTCAAGAAGTGGGGTGGGTGCAACTGCCTGCCCTGAAGAAGTATTCCACTGCTAGACATCTTATCCCCTATCCCAGTAGCAGGACCCCCGTGATCTCCCGCAACACCCGACTTTCTAAACAAATGCAGGGTTCCTGGGGCAGTTGTGGTTATGTCATGGTCATGCCGCACCCCTTCCATTCATATCTATGGGAGGGGGCGTGTCTGCTAACACGTCCCCTCCCATAGACATGAATAGAGTGGGTGTGATGTGATGTCACAAGGGGGCGTGGTCATTATGTCACAATCACGGCCTCCATCTTCTTGATATCTAAGAAAAACTTGCTGCACTATTACTCTACACCACTAGAGGGATCCCTGGATTAACATGATACATATCATATTATGCCATTATATCATATTATAAGGAACATGGGGTGGGGGGATTTATCAAGTTATTTGGATTTTCTTTTTGTTTCCTTTTGTAGCAAGTTGCCAGGCGCAGTCACTTTTTGTGCTTTTTTTGTGTGACAAACCGAATAGCTCAGAAACCAAAGTCTTTTCTAAAAGTCACAAATTTTGAGGGCAAAGTTCTTTGAAAAGTCAAAAACCTAAGTAAGCCTGGACCACACTTTGGTAACTATTGCGCAAATGAAATATCTTCCAGTAACTCCTTTTTTTTAACACCTTGCGCCAAAAAACACTGCTGAAAAATCAGTCTACACAAATAACTTTCCACAACACGAATTCATTAATATCCCCCCATTAGAGATGAGCGAACTTACAGTAAATTTGATTTGTCACAAACTTCTCGGCTCGGCAGTTGATGACTTTTCCTGCATAAATTAGTTCAGCATTCAGGTGCTCCCGTGGGCTGGAAAAGGTGGATACAGTCCTAGGAGACTCTTTCCTAGGACTGTATCCACCTTTTCCAGCCCACCGGAGCACTGGAAAGCTGAACTAATTTATGCAGGAAAAGTCAGCAACCGCCGAGCTGAGAAGTTTGTGACAAATCAAATTTACTGTAAGTTCGCTCATCTCTATCCCCCATGATATCCACCTTTTACATGGATCATACAATTTATAAATATTTACAACCATAATAATTAATCAATGTATTAATGATCAATAACTAGTGGATGCATCAATAGTGAACAATTAAATAATTTAATTCATAATTAGATTTTATGGGTATTAATGTAATTATGGATTAAATTAAAAAAACTAAACAAAACACTATAAATCCACAGCTCCTGCCCCACAACTCCAACAAGGAGATCACATAATTCAGGATCTGGGAAATGGAAAATCTGTAACTCCACATCCTAATATACAAACTCTTCTATATTACATCACTTTATTATTATGTTTTGTTATATCAAGCACAATGCAGATGTATTTATTTGTTCCTGATCCTCTTACAGACTCTTACAATAACAGCACAACAATTTCAGCTGCTCTTATATCTGGTATAGGATAAGCAGGGGGTGTAAGTCTTAGTCACCATCCATAGTTGTATCTATTTGTATCTCTGTAACTTGTGTCAGCACCTGGGAAATATTACTTGTTACAATTTGGTAACATGTAAAGAGTATAATACAAAGCTCTCACCACCAGGTGTCGCTATTGTAACACAATGTATCTGATCTGTATAAACTGTAACTGTAAGGATTTATACTGCTGTGATAAATAGACGATCTCTATGGATAGATGTGATTTAAGGAAGTTATTGATTTACCCAAATTTGGAGGTACATTTAACTCTTTCGTTAACTGGTTGTACACATGGTGTTATTCATCCTGAGAATTGATGGGTTTATTTGTTTTTATGGTATTAACACGTGGGATCAGGCTCTCGGACGATTATTCTCGGTCACTCTCATTGCACATATCGGGGCTCCATATAATGTCGTACAATGTGTGCAGAGTCTTGGTGCCCGGGGGTGAGCAGTCCTGTAGACCTGGTAATGCTGCCCGAGTGATCGATCCATTCACAAGATTTGTTCTGCCATCTGCTGCTCCCCGCACACACATTATACACCTGACAGATTATTGTGCTGCTATTGATCCTCTCCCATGTGTGTAACATACAGCTCACACACCTGCCCGATCACCATTCCCGCTCGGTACAATGACGACTGCTCTTCTCTAGAATGTTGGGGAGAATCGCGGTAAGAAAAAAAAACTGATTATTTAGAATCGGAAAAATGCAGCAAACGTTTTGGAATGGGCGGGAAATTCAAAACCTTCTTGTCTCGTGTTCAGCCAATCAACGGAAAGGGGGGAGGGTCAGGAATGTAAATGTGGTTAAAAGAAACGCCCCCGGATGATGTCATCTTTGTTCTAGTTTTCTTTCAGGTCCGCCCATGTGCTATATAAGCCGGACTCGGCCGCACTCAGTATCTTGCAGTCTACTCGCTACATAGAGAAGATGTCTGGACGCGGTAAAGGAGGGAAAGGTCTCGGTAAGGGCGGAGCCAAGCGGCACAGGAAGGTGCTCCGGGATAACATCCAGGGCATCACCAAGCCTGCCATCCGCCGTCTAGCTCGCAGGGGAGGTGTGAAGCGCATCTCCGGCCTCATCTATGAAGAGACTCGCGGTGTCCTGAAAGTCTTCCTGGAGAACGTCATCCGTGACGCCGTCACCTACACCGAGCACGCCAAGAGGAAGACCGTCACCGCCATGGACGTGGTGTACGCCCTCAAGCGCCAGGGCCGCACTCTCTACGGCTTCGGAGGTTAATTCTGCTTCTACTCGGCTCCATCTCATCAACCCAAAGGCTCTTCTCAGAGCCGCCCACATGTTCTATGGAAAGGCTACAATTCCTTGTGTCTTCTCTACTGAGAGGTTGTGTGATCGGTGTTTTGCTCTTGTGGTTGCGGTGTTTGTTTTTCCCTGTCCTGCCATAATCGCTGCACCTGATCAGTCTATCGGTATTTCCCTCCTATCTGCTCCGGGGGATCTCCTCTGAATGTTCTGACTACTGCCCTCATCTTCCTCCGTGATTATAGTTACTGTTACAATCTACATTCATCTTCTCCAGATTACATTACTTCCCTCCCCACCATATCACTCATTACCTCCCTAAAGAGTCCGTGTTATAGAACATGCAAATCTCCTGATAATATCCCGGTAAGACCCTTCTATATCCCGCTATCCGGACAAATGAGCCTTCACTCTATATAACACCTGTATGTTAATGGAGCTGTTCACACCCAAGTAAATTGCGCATATATATATATATATATATATACCTCCTGTTCTCATAAGCAGGATCCCGGGATTGTTCTTTGCAGTTAACCCTCTCGGTGCTGAGTTCAGTTACTATAGTGATGTAGATCGTGTCCTCTGCATTGCTCCTGTGTGATCGGTGCTGCTGGCTTCAGTCTCCCGACACCTGTGACCGTAAGTGGTGCATAGAGGGTTAAATCTAGGCGGAGTTATAGACCCGAATGTTCGCTCATTGGTTGATCACCGCAGTTGACTATTTTGAAATTCCCGCTCTTCTTCTGATCGTTTCTCCCTTTGTCTCGTCCTCTTCCCTGTACACGTGACTACATTCCTCTGGTTTCTGTAAATAGGAAGAAATAGGCGGCGGAGGGGAAACTGTTGGGGCCGATCAGGGGGATTCTAGTGAGGCGGAGAGGAGAGAGGACACTATGTCCGGGGCTGACATCACAATGGTGGGTGTATACGGGGTCTTCCCTGCAGAGTATATAGAGGAGCCGCGTCCCTGTCCTATTCCAGACCTGATACCGATCACATCCTGCACCCTCCCCCAGCAGCCTGACTCCCTTCACCTGAAGAGGAGGCGGCGGGGAAATTATTTTTTATACATTATTTTATTGTTCTATGTATTAAATTACTGGAAAAGATCGCCCAGTGTGAACACTGACCGTGCGGTTGTTTTACAATCTATTTTACCTGTCAGCGATCACCGTGTATTTAGACCTGATGAAGTCTTAGTGGGGGGGAGAGATTCCCGGGCCCGTCATTGATAAAACCCTTCCCGATCTGGCTATAACGCGTGTCCGTGTGAATATAGCGTTAACTATAGAAAAGCTTTGGATGAATCTTCTGAAAGTAAAATTAAAATATGATTTAAAAAAACCAAGATGGAACATTAAAACTAATACCAATAAAACGAGGAAAGAGGCAAAAAATAAAACACTTATCATGAAGCATAAAAGTTATCACAGGGCTACTAGTATTATTGGTTACAATAGATAATCTAAACCACTGAAATGCGTCTGGTTACCCCCATCTATGTGACCACACAACTGGAAAATCATTTTTATTTGCGCAAAAAACAAGCGCTAGATTGTGACAACTTTCAATCATCATTAACTCTTTAGCGAGGACTCTACTCCAGTATTATCACTGGGAACATCCAGACCGCACCTGAACACCACCGATCTCTCCCCTTCAGGCTTCCATGCACGGCCGGTTTATTCACAAGCTGAGACCGAGACAGCGGGAGGGTGATCGGTGTATGAGTGGGAGCGGTGTGCGGTTATCTACACCAGACTTTTACTTATAATTCATGACTATAATTAATTTCCAAAGATTATAACCAACGGCAGCTGTGCGAGCATTGCGCATAGGATTAGAATCTTTATTGGTGACATACACGAGAATGAGGGGGATCTCTCCATTGTTATCGGGTCTGGAGGAAGCGGGAAATTCAAACCCTGAACATCCTGTGATCAGCCAATGTGTGAGTGTGGAAAGGGGCATTAATAAATGAACATTGACCCATCGGGATTTATATAGAATTAATGCTGCCTATGAGCGGAGAAATACTCTGATACTGTGGTGTCCTTCCTGCTGTGTAGAGTCGGGCTCGGGTCCTTTGTCATTTCATTGTAGTAAACATGCCACTAAAGGGTTAACAATGAGCCGTGTGCGCGGTCCCGATAACAATGGAGAGATCTCCCCGAGATGTAGAGGCTGATTCTGTGGCTGACTACTACCCTCATCCTCCTTGTTTCTCTATTGTTCCCTCCCAGTCAGTGCACACACAGTAGGATGAGAGTCTCATAATAAACCCCGGCGATACCGATCAATAGATTCCCCGGTCAGTGAATGATTTATTGATCGTGGAGAGACGACGTGTGGGCACATGAGAATATACATCCTGCAGTCAGAGAGAACCGCAGCCGCCGCTCTGATCTCACCCGATCCCGGAGCAGAATATATATAGTATCAATAGACTGTACTGACAGAATAGCGGCCACATATACAGAACAGAATACGGGGAATACAGACAGGAGAAGCCCCAGCTCTATTATAGACAATGTGGGTGGCTCTTAGAAGAGCCTTTGGGGTGACAGCAGGAGGCGGAGCAGGTTACTTGGCGCTGGTGTACTTGGTGACGGCCTTGGTGCCCTCGGACACGGCGTGCTTGGCCAGCTCTCCAGGCAGCAGCAGGCGCACGGCGGTCTGGATCTCCCGGGAGGTGATGGTGGAGCGCTTGTTGTAGTGAGCCAGGCGGGAGGCTTCCCCTGCGATGCGCTCGAAGATATCGTTGACAAAGGAGTTCATGATACCCATGGCCTTGGAGGAGATGCCGGTGTCAGGGTGGACCTGCTTGAGCACCTTGTACACGTAGATGGCATAGCTTTCCTTCCTGGTCTTCCTCCGCTTCTTGCCGTCCTTCTTCTGAGTCTTGGTCACGGCTTTCTTAGAGCCCTTCTTGGGCGCTGGTGCAGACTTGGCGGGATCAGGCATGATGATCAATCACAATAATCCTTCACTAGAACAGAGAGAATAATGATGCCTCCTCCTCCCACCGCAGCCGTATTTATATGCAGCCCATGCAAATAAGAAATGCTGTCTGCTCACTGTTCTACTGGAGGAGAAAATCATGTGACCTGTGGGAGCGTCTTAAGCCCCGCCCAGTGCAGTTTATTGGTGTTTCTTAGAGTCTCGTCACCATTGGCAGGATTCAAATCTACCCAATTACGGGAGCCGAAGGGCGGAGCAGAAACATATAAAAGGCAGCAGAAAGAAGACTAAATTTAGAAAGTTAATTTGTTTTCCCTTAGTTTCCGCAGCAGCACAATGTGGGGGTGTGTCTTCGCCCCAGTGAGCAAATGGGACCTGGGATTTTTTAATGATTTAAATAAAAAAATACCCCGGAACCTCCCCCCCCCCCCCTGGTATAAAGCACCAGGATCACACTAGAACAGTGAGTAGATTATAAAGCAAAAATAAAATAAGGGAGGGAAGCTTGTGCTGCTGAGGAGACTAAGGGAAAACAAATTCACTTTCTAAATTTAGTCTTCCCTAGCGTCCCTCAGCAGCACAATGTGGGGATCTAGCAAGAATCACCCCTAGGGAGGGTTTTCCTGCATAGCAGTTTGTATAATAGACTTAGCGAAAGTAGTTTCGCTAGACAAAAAGGTATCCACTCTATAATGTTTTAAAAAAGTGAGTGGAGAGTTCCAGGTTGCGGACTGGCAGATCTGTTCCAAGGGAACAGAGTTACGCTCTGCCCAAGAGGCAGAAACAGATCTCGTAGAGTGCGCTCTGGTGAACTCTGGTGAAGTTAACCCTCTAGAGGTATAACATAAATTTATGCATTCGCATATCCATCTTGAAATGGATGGTTTAGATGCCTTGGCACCTTTCTTTACACCCTGGAATAAAATGAGGAGATTCTCCGCTTTCCTGAATGGTTTTGTTCTATCTAGATAGACCCTTAGGCATCTTACCAGATCCAGGGAGGTAAGGTCCTTCTGGGAAGATTCAGAGTCAGGAAACTTTGGGAGACAGATAACCTGGTTAATATTTGCGAAGGAGGGGACCTTAGGCAAAAAAGAAGGTAGGAATCTCAGAAGGACTCTGTCCTGCAAGGAAACTGTGTAAGGTTCTGCCGCAGCTAATGCTTGAAGTTCACCAACTCTCTTTGCAGTGGTGACAGCTAGAAGTAGCACCACCTTAAGAGTGAGGAACCTAAGTTCCACTTCCTCTAAAGGTTCAAAGGGTTGAACACACAATTGTTGCAAGACCAATGCCAGATCCCAGGGTGTCACAGGTTTCACCGCTCTAGGACGAATTCTAGTGATGGCCTTGATAAATGACTTTATCACTGGTTCCTGAAACAGTCGTCTTTGTAAGGTCGCCGACAGTGCGGCTAGTTGGACCTTGATGGAATTTGGAGAGAGACCTCTGTCAAATCCATCCTGTAAAAATTCGAGAATTGATGGAGTGGATGGAGAAGAAGCATTGATCTTCTTGGTGACACACCAGGAGAAAAAAATCTTTTTGATTCTAGCATAGGCCTTGTTGGTTGCCTCACTCCTAGAGTGAGATAGTGTTTCAAGGATGCGGTCCGAAAACCCTCTGGCTTTTAATAAGGACCTATCAACTTCCATGCTGTCAGATTGAGCGTCTTGAGATTGTGGCAGAACTGAGTGCCCTGAGACACAAGATTCTGCCTGACAGGAAGTTTCCAGTATATTCCCTTGCTCATCTGAATGAGCTGGGAGAACCAGGATCTTTTTGGCCAAAAGGGAATGATGGCAATCACAGAGGCCTGATCCTGCCTGATCTTCATTAATACCCTGGGTATCATCGAGATAGGAGGGAATATGTAGGCCAGTTTGAAATTCCATGGGACCGACATTGCATCCAGATAGAGAGGTTTGTCCATCTGGTAAAGGGAGCAGAACTTGTCTAGTTTGCGATTGGATCTTGTGGCCATAAGATCTATTTCCGGGAGACCCCAGCGGTCTATGAGCTGAAGGAATATATCCTGGTCTAGAGTCCATTCTCCCGGTAGCGTAAGACCTCTGCTTAGACGGTCTGCTATGATATTGTGTACTCCCCTTATGTGGACTGCGGAGAGCCTGAGAACTCGAGTCTCGGCCCATCGAAAGATCTTTGCCACCTCTTGAAGCAGTGGAACTGATCTTGTCCCTCCCTGCTTGTTTATGTAGTAAACAGCCGACATGTTGTCCGTCCTTATTTTGACGGCTTGTCCCAGGAGAGAGGGGGCGAAGTGGAGAAGGGCATAATATATTGCCCTTAGTTCCTTTATATTGGAAGAGAGAGGAAGTTCTTCTGTACTCCACCAGCCATTCACCTTTCTCCCTAGCAGGTGGGCTCCCCATCCTGACCCTGAGGCGTCTGTCGTTAGGATTGACCACTGAGGTTCTACCAGAGACATTCCGTCCTGGGGGTTCGCCCACCAGTTTAGAGATCTGCGGACTGTGGGAGAAAGTTTTAGACACCTCTCTAGAGAGGAACTCCTCCTGTCCCAGGCCTGGAGAACCTCTGTCTGGAGAGGTCTCATGTGCCAGAGTGCCCAAGGGACAGCTTCTACTGAGGAGGATAGGAGTCCTAGGAATCTCATGAGAGTCCTCAGTGACACCTTGCGGGGGACTCGAAGGAATTGATATCCCCTGGATATCCTGTCCTTCCGTGCTGGAGACAGATAGATTCTCATGTTGTGGGAATCCAAGTAGAACCCTAAAAAGGTTATTTCCTTTGTGGGAAATAGTCTGGATTTCTGAAGATTCACTATCCAACCTAAACTGTGGAGTAAGTCTAGTGTGGTGGTGATGTGATGGCTGAGCTCCTCCTGAGTTTTGGCTAGAAAAAGCCAATCGTCTAAATAGGGTATGATTCTGATGCCCTGTCTTCTGAGAATCGCCATCATGGATGAAACCACCTTTGTGAATACGAACGGGGCTGTGGAAATGCCAAATGGCAGAACCTTGAACTGGAGATGATGGAGAATTCCCTTGATAAAGACAGCAATTCTTAGGAATTTCCTGTGCCCTGGAAATATGGGAATGTGAAAATAGGCGTCTTTTAGGTCTAATGACGCCATGTAATCGTCTCTCAGAATGAGGGATTTTACTGATCTTATAGTCTCCATCCGAAATTTCTTCTTGACTATAAATTGATTGAGAAACCTGAGGTCTATTATAAGCCTCCATTTTCTTCCAGGCTTGGGTACTAGGAACACTGGGGAATAGACCCCCGTGCCCCTCTCGTGTCTGGGAACAGGTTCTACCGCAGAACTTGAGATAAGCTCTAGGATGGCTTCCTCTAAAGCCTCCTGTTTTGCAGAAGCTAGAGAGGGGGATATTAGACACCTCTCTGGAGGGAGATACGTTAGGGGAAAGAAATAACCATTCTCCACTACATTTATGACCCAAACATCTTTTATTAGAGTTTTCCAAGTCTTGAGAAAAAAATGAAGGCGCCCGCCTACAGGTAGACTTCTCGCGTCAGAATTCTGGCTTTTTTGAGCCTCTGGCTCTAGATGATCCCTTCCTTGTGGATCCTGATCCTCTGCCACGTCCAGAACCTCTATATTGCCTGTTACCTTGTGGAGATCGATCTCTCCTGGGTTGATTATAGCGCCCGCGATAGGACTTCTCTGATAAAGGAAGGTTCTTCCCCTTTTTATTGGAGAGCTCCTCCATAATGGTGTCAAGTTCAGGACCAAATAATTTAGCCGGATTGAACTCCAGATTACCAAGAATGTACTTGGAATGACTGTCTCCAGGCCATGGTCTTAACCAAAGAGCCCTCCTAGCAGCTGAAGATAGGGCCATGTTTCTAGAAGCTAGCTTCACCTGTTGACAATTTGAGTCATATAGGTAGTCCATACCTAGGTTAACATATTTAAAGGACCTAAGTAAGTCCTGTCTACTGACCCCAGAGTCTGTCATCCTGTATTCTTGAAAGCCAAGATCTCATAGCTCTTATGACCTCAAAGGAGGCATTCCCTACAGCACACTGGCTGGAAGATGCTGTATACGATCTTCTGAGAGTGACCTCCATGCGTCGGTCCATGGGATCCTTGAGACTAGAACCATCATCAGATGGGATAATGGTTCTCTTAGAAAGTTTGGCGATGGCGTAATCCACCTTTGGTGGGTTGACCCAATCCTTAGATCTTTCCTGATCCATGGGGTAAAGAGTTTTAAACCTTTTATTTATAACAGGTGCCTTCTCTGGGTTGATCCATTCTGCCTTCATTAAGTCTAGGACCGTGTCCTCAATCGGGAAAACTCTAGGCCCCCTGGAGGTAGAAGGAGCGTCCTCGCGGGTGGCTGGTGCATTCTCTGCTTGCACAGCTCTGATAAATTTCGGAAACTTCTCCATAGGAAAAAATACTTTCCCCTGAAGCTCCTCTTCCTCTGAACTAGATGATTTTGTCTCATCTATAACCCTGAATTCTTCATCAGAGTGTACAACTACAGGCCTATCGCTTAGTCTGGGCTTCTTCTTAGGAGGAGGAGCAGTGGTTAATGAATCCTTCAATTCTTTGATGGAAGAAAAAACGAAATCCTTAACCCAGCAGAACATGTCCTGCATAGAAGGCTCAGTGTCTGGTGGTAACCTGGGGCGACATGTGGAACAAATAGGATAATCGTATCCGTCTGGAAGGGGAGTCTTGCATGAGTTACACTCCAAATGCTTCCTCTTGTGGGAGGATTTCCCATGGGTCTCCCTACGCCCTCCAGAGCCTCCAGAATCCATAGAAGACATCTAAGAGGTAAGAGAAAGGATTTAAAATGTAAGGGAAAAAATCAACTCGCAAGTATAAATGGACTCCTCCTATCAGGGCAGTAAGAATACCTATTTCTCAGGTATATTAAGTGTGGAAACAACACACCGAATAGGGTAAACGTCTAGTAGCTTTCAGACAATAGTCTTCTGGCTCCAAGAGACCAGAGCCAGGCTAGGGGGCGTTTAAGTAGCTGCAAATTGCGCCAAAAAATATATAAGCCCCTCCCACTTCCGGGTCCTGTGCCCGGAAACTTAATAATAAATCAAATCTCTTACCTCAACTCTAGGAAACCTTTACCTAACCATATCACCTAAGCACCCTTGATCTCTAACATATTTGGGCTCCCCCTAATAAGAACTCTATACTGCTCTGTACGGATCCGCCGGAAGTGACGTCCCGCAATCCTCGGGCTACAGGAAAATGGCGCCGAAACCGGAAGTGCGGCTAGCGTGGGGTCCGCGAATCCTCCCGGACCCAGGAAAGATGACGGCGTGCAGCAAACCGGCGGATCACCTGCAAGAAAAGAGAAAGTAGGTAGGGGGAGCGTGGAACGTCCATGCTCACACTAGGACAGACAAAAAACTCACTGTTCTAGTGTGATCCTGGTGCTTTATACCAGGGGGGGGGGGGGAGGTTCCGGGGTATTTTTTTATTTAAATCATTAAAAAATCCCAGGTCCCATTTGCTCACAGGGGCGGAGACACACCCCCACATTGTGCTGCTGAGGGATGCTAGGGAATATCTCAGTTACATCACAGAGAGACTTCTCTTGAGTATTTAGTTTTCAGTATTAATTATGTCTGGACGCGGCAAACAAGGAGGGAAGGTTCAGGCTAAGGCAAAGACCCGCTCATCCCGGGCAGGACTCCAGTTCCCCGTCGGTCGTGTGCACAGACTTCTCCGCAAAGGGAACTATGCCGAGAGGGTGGGCGCCGGTGCTCCGGTCTACCTGGCCGCTGTGCTGGAGTATTTAACCGCTGAGATCCTGGAATTGGCCGGTAACGCCGCCCGGGACAACAAGAAGACCCGCATCATCCCCCGTCACCTGCAGCTGGCCGTGCGCAATGACGAGGAGCTGAACAAGCTGCTGGGTGGGGTGACCATCGCCCAGGGAGGCGTCCTGCCCAACATCCAGGCCGTGCTGCTGCCCAAGAAGACCGAGAGCAGCAAAGCGGCCAAGAGCAAGTGATCACCGCTTATCCCAGATCATCCCGAACACCAAAGGCTCTTCTAAGAGCCACCACATTGTCTCCTACAGAGCTGGCGCCGCTGATCTCGGGTGTGATAGGGATCTGGGCTGTTATAGGGATTAAACAACATCCGGCACATTTTATCTAGTATAGGACACAGTGCGGGTTGTGCAGAATGTAGTTTGTATTGGAAGGGTTAAGTCTCGTAATGAATACGTTTTCTCACGATATAGTTTACGGATCCTCCACAATAGACGGGACCGCAGTGTAGAGATGGCGCCCCCTATACTGTAGCCTCCTGTGTAATGGAAGCTCCTGAACACATCGGATCTCCAGCCACATTACACAGCGCGGCCTCCATCCAGCCGATCAGGGGGTCAGCGCTTCTCTATCGTTGGTTACATAAAGATCCCGGCACTCGCTGTATACAGTGACCGGGAATAATCGCCCCAGAGCCGGTGCATTGCCGTGGAATGAGATTTGCCATAGAATGAGATGGTCCGCCTCCATCACATCCTATTGGCTCTCTCTTGTCACGTGACATATTTAAACGGCACGCATCGATGCGCACAGCAGTGTCAGTTTGGCTATCACAGGGAGAGGATCTCCTCACCCTGTGATAGCTGAAGCTGTACGGAGCTCTCATGGCCTCTGTGGCCCGACAGAAGTTCACACATTTACGTAGCTCATACGGCTGGTTCCTATACATTTACTGTTGATCCACAGCGCTATCGGGATCCCGATGCCCGATGGCGCTGTCATCAGTGTGCGTCCCCGCGAGCGCCCCACGCCCGCAGCTCTACTCCCCGTCCTCCGCCCCCCGCAGCTCTACTCCCCGTCCCGTTAACACTCAGGGAGCGGGAAACAGAAAGTAGAGCATCGGGCGCAGGTTAAGTTATTTGCGTAGTGCTGCGCATGCGCAGTACTACTTTACCTGCGCCCGATGCTCTACTTTCTGTTCCCCGCTCCCTGAGCGTTAACGGGACGGGGAGTAGAGCTACGGAGGGACGGGGAGTACAGCTGCGGGCATGGGGCGCTCGCGGGGACGCACACTGATGACAGCGCCATCGGGCGTAGGAATCCCCATAGCGCTGTGGATCGCTCCCTGAGCGTTCACAGGGGACGGGGAGTACAGCTGCGTAGGACGGGGAGTAGAGCTGCGGGGGACGGGGAGTAGAGCTGCGGGGGACGGGGAGTAGAGATGCGGGGGACGGGGTGTAGAGCTGCGGGCGTGGGGATCCTGATGACAGCGCCATCGGGCATAGGGATCCCGATAGCGCTGTGGATCAACAGTAAATGTATATGAGGCAGCCGTATGAGCTGAGTACATGTGTGAACTTCTGTCGGGCCACAGAGGCCATGAGAGCTCCGTGCAGCTTCAGCTATCACAGGGAGAGGAGATCCTCTCCCTGTGATAGCCAAACTGACACTGCTGTGCGCATCGATGCGTGACGTTTAAATATGTCACGTGACAAGAGAGAGCCAATAGGATGTGATGGAGGCGGACCATCTCATTCTATGGCAAATCTCATTCCACGGCAATGCACCTGCATTGCCGTGGAATGAGATTTGCCATAGAATGAGATGGTCCGCCTCCATCACATCCTATTGGCTCTCTCTTGTCACGTGACATATTTAAACGTCACGCATCGATGCGCACAGCAGTGTCAGTTTGGCTATCACAGGGAGAGGATCTCCTCTCCCTGTGATAGCTGAAGCTGCACGGAGCTCTCATGGCCTCTGTGGCCCGACAGAAGTTCACACATGTACTCAGCTCATACGGCTGCCTCATATACATTTACTGTTGATCCACAGCGCTATCGGGATCCCTATGCCCGATGGCGCTGTCATCAGGATCCCCACGCCCGCAGCTCTACACCCCGTCCCCCGCATCTCTACTCCCCGTCCCCCGCAGCTCTACTCCCCGTCCCCCGCAGCTCTACTCCCCGTCCTACGCAGCTGTACTCCCCGTCCCCTGTGAACGCTCAGGGAGCGATCCACAGCGCTATGGGGATTCCTACGCCCGATGGCGCTGTCATCAGTGTGCGTCCCCGCGAGCGCCCCATGCCCGCAGCTGTACTCCCCGTCCCTCCGTAGCTCTACTCCCCGTCCCGTTAACGCTCAGGGAGCGGGGAACAGAAAGTAGAGCATCGGGCGCAGGTAAAGTAGTACTGCGCATGCGCAGCACTACGCAAATAACTTAACCTGCGCCCGATGCTCTACTTTCTGTTTCCCGCTCCCTGAGTGTTAACGGGACGGGGAGTAGAGCTGCGGGGGGCGGAGGACGGGGAGTAGAGCTGCGGGCGTGGGGCGCTCGCGGGGACGCACACTGATGACAGCGCCATCGGGCATCGGGATCCCGATAGCGCTGTGGATCAACAGTAAATGTATAGGAACCAGCCGTATGAGCTACGTAAATGTGTGAACTTCTGTCGGGCCACAGAGGCCATGAGAGCTCCGTACAGCTTCAGCTATCACAGGGTGAGGAGATCCTCTCCCTGTGATAGCCAAACTGACACTGCTGTGCGCATCGATGCGTGCCGTTTAAATATGTCACGTGACAAGAGAGAGCCAATAGGATGTGATGGAGGCGGACCATCTCATTCTATGGCAAATCTCATTCCACGGCAATGCACCGGCTCTGGGGCGATTATTCCCGGTCACTGTATACAGCGAGTGCCGGGATCTTTATGTAACCAACGATAGAGAAGCGCTGACCCCCTGATCGGCTGGATGGAGGCCGCGCTGTGTAATGTGGCTGGAGATCCGATGTGTTCAGGAGCTTCCATTACACAGGAGGCTACAGTATAGGGGGCGCCATCTCTACACTGCGGTCCCGTCTATTGTGGAGGATCCGTAAACTATATCGTGAGAAAACGTATTCATTACGAGACTTAACCCTTCCAATACAAACTACATTCTGCACAACCCGCACTGTGTCCTATACTAGATAAAATGTGCCGGATGTTGTTTAATCCCTATAACAGCCCAGATCCCTATCACACCCGAGATCAGCGGCGCCAGCTCTGTAGGAGACAATGTGGTGGCTCTTAGAAGAGCCTTTGGTGTTCGGGATGATCTGGGATAAGCGGTGATCACTTGCTCTTGGCCGCTTTGCTGCTCTCGGTCTTCTTGGGCAGCAGCACGGCCTGGATGTTGGGCAGGACGCCTCCCTGGGCGATGGTCACCCCACCCAGCAGCTTGTTCAGCTCCTCGTCATTGCGCACGGCCAGCTGCAGGTGACGGGGGATGATGCGGGTCTTCTTGTTGTCCCGGGCGGCGTTACCGGCCAATTCCAGGATCTCAGCGGTTAAATACTCCAGCACAGCGGCCAGGTAGACCGGAGCACCGGCGCCCACCCTCTCGGCATAGTTCCCTTTGCGGAGAAGTCTGTGCACACGACCGACGGGGAACTGGAGTCCTGCCCGGGATGAGCGGGTCTTTGCCTTAGCCTGAACCTTCCCTCCTTGTTTGCCGCGTCCAGACATAATTAATACTGAAAACTAAATACTCAAGAGAAGTCTCTCTGTGATGTAACTGAGATATTCCCTAGCATCCCTCAGCAGCACAATGTGGGGGTGTGTCTCCGCCCCTGTGAGCAAATGGGACCTGGGATTTTTTAATGATTTAAATAAAAAAATACCCCGGAACCTCCCCCCCCCCCCCTGGTATAAAGCACCAGGATCACACTAGAACAGTGAGTTTTTTGTCTGTCCTAGTGTGAGCATGGACGTTCCACGCTCCCCCTACCTACTTTCTCTTTTCTTGCAGGTGATCCGCCGGTTTGCTGCACGCCGTCATCTTTCCTGGGTCCGGGAGGATTCGCGGACCCCACGCTAGCCGCACTTCCGGTTTCGGCGCCATTTTCCTGTAGCCCGAGGATTGCGGGACGTCACTTCCGGCGGATCCGTACAGAGCAGTATAGAGTTCTTATTAGGGGGAGCCCAAATATGTTAGAGATCAAGGGTGCTTAGGTGATATGGT
>NW_026610215.1:0-16504 GCF_029499605.1 Hyla sarda | reverse complement strand
AATTTTCTCCTTCACTTTGCTGCTATTCCTGTGAAACACCTAAAGGGTTAACACACTTACTGAATGTCATTTTGAATACTTTGAGGGGTGCAGTTTTTATAATGGGGTCATTTGTGGGGTATTTCTAATATGAAGGCCCTTCAAATCCACTTCAAAACTGAACTGGTCCCTGAAAAATTCCGATTTTGAAAATTTTGTGAAAAATTGCTGCTGAACTTTGAAGCCCTCTGATGTCTTCCAAAAGTAAAAACACGTCAATTTTATGATGCAAACATAAAGTAGACATATTGTATATGTGAATCAATGTATAATTTATTTGGAATATCCATTTTCCTTACAAGCAGAGAGCTTCAAAGTTAAAAAAAATGCAAAATTTTCATTTTTTTCATCAAATTTTGGAATTTTTCACCAAGAAATGATGCAAGTATCGACAAAATTTTACCACTAACATAAAGTAGAATATGTCACGAAAAAACAATCTCGGAATCAGAATGAAAGGTAAAAGCATCCCAGAGTTATTAATGTTTAAAGTGACAGTGGTCAGATGTTCAAAAAATGGCCGGGTCCTTAAGGTATATTTGGGCTGGGTCCTTAAGGGGTTAAGTCTCAGGGAGCTGGCGCGCGCGCGCCCTAGAGAGCGGAGCCGCGCGCGCCAGCACACGACAGCAGGGGACGGCAACGGGTAAGTGACCTGGGATGCGATTCGCGAACGGGCGCGTCCCGCTGTGCGAATCGCATCCCCAACGGCCATGACAGAGCAGCGCTCCCGGTCAGCGGGACTGACCGGGGAGCTGCAGGGAGAAAGACGCCGTGAGCGCTCCGGGGAGGAGCGGGGACCCGGAGCGCTAGGCGTAACAGTACCCCCCCCCTTAGGTCTCCCCTTTTTTTTGTCCAGTGACTGCCTCCCCTGGGATGAGGACACCGGGAAGGAATGGATGGTTTCCTCAATGGCAGGCAGTACAGCAGGAGTAGGAATGGGGAGGGAGGGCAGAGGGTGAAGCTTGGCACGGGGCAGGGAGACACAAGGACGGGAGCCATGAAGGGACACAGAGGCTTGCCTGATGGGACTGGGAGGGGGGGAGAGGCATTTCCTGTGGCAGGCAGAGTCCTTAATGACCTTAGGGGGACCGGATACAGGAGGAACCACAGGGTCACGGCAGGGAGTACTGGGAACCGGTTTAAGGCAGTCCTTGGAACAAGAGGGACCCCAACTCTTGATCTCCCCAGTGGACCAGTCCAGGGTTGGGGAATGGTGTTGAAGCCAGGGTAGTCCAAGGAGAATTTCGGAAGTGCAATTGGGAAGGACCAAAAATACAATTTTCTCGTGATGAGGTCCGATGCACATTAGGAGGGGCTCCGTGCGGTAACGCACGGTGCAATCCAACCTGGCTCCGTTGACCGCGGAAATATGGAGTGGCTTGACAAGACGGGTCACCGGAATGCGGAACTTATTCACCAAGGACTCCCGAACAAAATTCCCAGAGGCACCAGAGTCCAGGCAGGCCACGGCTGAGAGGGAAGACCTGGCTGAAGTAGAAATCCGGACAGGCACCGTGAGACGTGGAGAAGCCGACTTAGCATCAAGAGACGCCACACCCACGAGAGCTGGGTGCGAGCGTGCGTTTCCCAGACGTGGAGGACGGACAGGGCAATCCACCAAAAAGTGTTCGGTACTGGCACAGTACAGACAAAGATTCTCTTCCTTACGGCGATTCCTCTCTTCCAGGGTCAGGCGAGACCGATCCATTTGCATGGCTTCCTCGGCGGGAGGCCTAGGCGCAGATTGCAATGGAGACTGTGGGAGAGGTGTCCAGAGATCGAAGTCTTTTTCCTGGCGGAGCTCTTGATGCCTCTCAGAAAAACGCATGTCAATGCGAGTGGCTAGATGAATGAGTTCATGCAGGTTAGCAGGAGTTTCTCGTGCGGCCAGAACATCTTTAATGTTGCTGGATAGGCCTTTTTTAAAGGTCGCGCAGAGGGCCTCATTATTCCAGGATAGTTCAGAAGCAAGGGTACGGAATTGTATGGCGTACTCGCCAACGGAAGAATTACCCTGGACCAGGTTCAACAGGGCAGTCTCAGCAGAAGAGGCTCGGGCAGGTTCCTCAAAGACACTTCGAATTTCCGAGAAGAAGGAGTGTACAGAGGCGGTGACGGGGTCATTGCGGTCCCAGAGCGGTGTGGCCCATGACAGGGCTTTTCCAGAGAGAAGGCTGACTACGAAAGCCACCTTAGACCTTTCAGTGGGAAACTGGTCCGACATCATCTCCAAGTGCAGGGAACATTGCGAAAGAAAGCCACGGCAAAACTTAGAGTCCCCATTAAATTTGTCCGGCAAGGACAGGCGGAGGCTAGGAGTGGCCACTCGCTGTGGAGGAGGTGCAGGAGCTGGCGGAGGAGATGATTGCTGATGAAGTTGCGACTGAAGTTGGTGCACAATGGTGGACACTTCCGACAGCTGGTGGGTTAGATGGGCGATCTGTCGGGCTTGCTGGGCGACCACCGTGGTGATATCAGAGGCAACTGGCAGGGGAACCTCAGCGGGATCCATGGCCGGATCTACTGTCACGATGCCGGCTGGCAGGTGGTGGATCCTCTGTGCCAGAGAGGGATTGGCGAGGACCGCGCTAGTGGACCGGTTCTAAGTCACTACTGGTTTTCACCAGAGCCCGCCGCAAAGCGGGATGGTCTTGCTGCGGCGGTAGTGACCAGGTCGTATCCACTAGCAACGGCTCACCTCTCTGACTGCTGAAGATAGGCGAAGTACAAGGGAGTAGACTGAAGCAAGGTCGGACGTAGCAGAAGGTCGGGGGCAGGCGGCAAGGTTCGTAGTCAGGGTGGATAGCAGAAGTTCTGGTACACAGGCTTTAGACACACAAAACGCTTTCACTAGGCACAAGGGCAACAAGATCCGGCAAGGGAGTGCAAGGGAGGAGCTCAGATATAGCCAGGGAACAGGTGGGAGCCAATTAAGCTAATTGGGCCAGGCACCAATCATTGGTGCACTGGCCCTTTAAGTCTCAGGGAGCTGGCGCGCGCGCGCCCTAGAGAGCGGAGCCGCGCGCGCCAGCACACGACAGCAGGGGACGGGAACGGGTAAGTGACCTGGGATGCGATTCGCGAGCGGGCGCGTCCCGCTGTGCGAATCGCATCCCCAACGGCCATGACAGAGCAGCGCTCCCGGTCAGGGGGACTGACCGGGGAGCTGCAGGGAGAAAGACGCCGTGAGCGCTCCGGGGAGGAGCGGGGACCCGGAGCGCTAGGCGTAACAATTCTGATAGTGAAACGCTGCTATCAGCTAGTCAGATTTGGGGGGGGGGGGTGGGGGATGAAACCCCCCGTGGTCGCATGGTAAGATGGCTGGATATCAGTGATAGCCACCATCTTTCCGGGCGCTGCGGGATGCGGCGAGTAGCGGCAAAAATGTTCATACCTGTATGTCATGGGTTGGGAACACCTTGCCACCCATGACGTACAGGTATGTCATAGGTCGGGAAGGGGTTAAGACCCAGGTACAGAAGGCGTATCCATACGCCCTAGGTCCTGTACGGGTTAAATGTGCTATCCCAGGATCAAAAGTTTCCCCTATCCATATGCTAATGGATAACTAGCTGACAGGTGGGAGTCAAACCAGGTCACCTGTCCCCTGAATAAATGAAACAGCAACAAGCAATAACAGCCACCACTTTATTTACTCTTCATGGGACTTCTGAACATCGCTAAGCATTCATTTGGGGTATTACAGACCTCTATCTTCAGTATTGGTGGGGGTCCCAGTGGTCGGACCCACCAATCTGCTAGATGTACCCTAACTTGGGTATAGGGGATAACTTTTGATCTTGGGATAACCCTTTTTTCAGGCTTCTATATCAATGAATTTCTTCCAAAAAGCAAGGAATGAAAGAAGCTTTGTATTTCCTTCTGCTTTAAAGTCATTCTTAAATTAAAAAGAATATATACATAAGGATGAATTCTCACATCTGCCTGACATGACACATCTCTGAAGGACAAGTAAACTTATGGTCACTGATGCCACCTAGTTTTACATTTTACATACATAGATTAAATCAATCTACTGTATATGTAACACCCCAATGGGTGTGGATCCGCTGTGTCACTTAGCTGTTTGACTGAGGGACAAACTTGGGAGCAGAGTCTAAGAGTTCCCCTGGTTTTCACCTTTCATCCCACTACAGGATCCAGAAGTTGGAAGTAGCCGCAGGAGATACATAAGGTCACTGCCACAAGAGCTGTCCCGGTAATTGGCAGCTGGACGAGCAGACGAGAAGGCATTAGTGCCAAGCACCAGGGATACAGGCAGGTGGGGCCAGCTGACTCTGGATGATCACAGCAAGCTGAGTACTGTTAAAACAGCAGAACTGAGTATGTCAGGTGTAGTTAGATGGCAGAAAGAGGTGTGGTCAACAATCCAGGCCATACAGGGGAGAGGCAAACAGGGTCAGGCAGAGACCAAGTCAGAAAACCGGCTTAGGTGAGGAACACTGGAGCATGGCAAACAGGAAGCTTTGCTGAAGTAAACTACAATGTTGCTCAGGCACCACAAGGGAGGAGTGCTCTCATATAGGTGGTGCCAGGCAGGCATTGGAGGGGTATTCAATAGAGAGTGTACACTGGTCCTATCAGCCAGTGCTTGCAGAGAGGAAACTGCAGCAATGGCTGAAGGGACAGGAGAGAGTCTAGAGAAGGAAGGCCAGGGCACACAGCAGAGACACGGCACAGAGAATGTCACCTGACACAGTTAAGAGCCAGGACACATAGTACACCGGTGGTTGCCGACCAGAGACCTTACACTATACACAGTGAGAGGAATAAGGAGGAGAGCAAACAGCACAGTTACTATACATCAGTGTTTTCCAAACAGTATGTTTACGGCTTTTGCAACTCTGGGCATGCTTTAGAAACATTTTTATTGTATTAGGAATCTACATACAATTATATTGTAAAACACCAGCAGTGGGCAATAATTTGATTTACAGAGGTTACATCTAATAATCATAATATTTTATTTACTGATTATAATTGAAAGTGGTGGGGAAGGGATCATAAGATAGAACACGTGACTTGGTGTCCACAAATATTGTGTATTCGCCACCATGCTTTCTAAGATGGCCACTGATGCTAAAGCCCCTAGAGCTAGGAATATATCAAGTGCATTATCTATACAGTCATCTGTAGTTATTTATGTATTATATGCTTTCATGAAAAACAAATTCTTACCTTGCCATTATTTGCAATTAGCCTCGCTGTTAAAGGTTAATGAATTATGCTAGAGTAATTACCAGATTTAATGGTTCGCTGAATGTAAATGTTGAATCATCTTCATTTTTCCAGAACTAATGTATTAAAGTTAACATTTCCAATTCTAATTGTCATATTCATTTTAGAGGGTATTTCAAACTCAGCTTCCTAATAGAAACATTTAAGTCATAGAGAGCTTAAGTACTTGACTCATACTAAGAGGTTTAGAAGAATGCTAAGGAAAGTTCATTATTTTTAATTAGTCTAATTGCTAATGTTGCATTAAGAGTTTGGTTAGTGGAAGTAATTACAGTAAGTGTATTAGATGTGAGGACTGCCATTCATCTTGTGACATTATTCACATTTCAGAAAATGAAAATATCCCTGGTGGTTTACAGGCTCTACATTGTTTACCAAAGGATGTTAAATTAATCGCATTGTCGATGCCCACCAAGCGGCCAAAGAATAATTAGAAGTTTCTCTTATCTGAGGCTCTGTGTATTTATCTGAACCTTTTAATAACATGTGAAATACAGTATTGTAGAAGCAGTCACTTTATTCTTTTTATTCTGCATTCAGAATAATAAAAGACAATGAATGGGAAATATAGGAAAAACATGTAGAAAAAAAGCCTACAACATCATTACGTCTCCATATTGAGGAAGAAAAGCATGCAGTTTTATTGTGTATCAATATATTTTCCTCTACATAAGTAAACTGGGTTAATTACCCAGAGCCCCAAATTCCCAGAGGGCCCCAAAGTCACTCCCTTCTCCCCCTCCCCCAAACTTCAAAGGAACCTACCGGTAAGTATGGAGACCAAAAATATTCTGTCCCTGGGGTGTAACTAATGTGGATGTAGAGAGGGATGTTGCACCTGCGCCTATAGGGTGTGTTTATTACCCATAAAAGGAGACTATTAGTTTATATGAAAAATTATATTATTATTTTTTAATAATATTCATATTATTATTAATAATAATAACAATAATTACTATTGGGCCATGTTAGACATTTTGCACTGGGCCCAAAATCTCTGCCAACACCATTATCCCTGTCTTAAAGGAGTACTCTGATCTAAAAAAAAATATGGCACCAAAGCGAAGTGTACTTGATTACCTTTCATTAGAGGTCCTGCTCGCCAAAATCGGTCCAGCCGTTCTCCTTCAATCATCCCCGGTATTTTAGCATACTTCCGGGTACTGTAAGCATGGCCGTGACGTCATGAATGACATTTTCCCAGCATGCTTACTCCTCTTCTTCCGCACCCAACCCCTCCCTCACTCCGGTTCCCAACCCCACAAATTATGCATGCGTGCTTCAATCTCCCTTTACTCCGATTGCTAGCGTAACTAGCTATGTGAATATAACTTAGAGTTACTGCGGTGTAACTCTAAGTTATATTATTGGACGGGAGATATCACATGTCCGGTACGGTCAGGCTGCTGAGTGCTCAGGCGCGCCTCACGCATGCTGATAGGAGGATAGAGGGAGAGGAGTTTACTCAGCAGAGAGAATAGCTGCTGAGTTAACCAGGGGGTTTATGAATATTCAGAGGTGGGAGCGAACGAGCGGCACTAGTGGGGGCTGTCATAACTCGGGGAGGAACAACACCATGATGACGATTCATTCAAAAGATGGCCACGGGCGGACGGAGAGCGTGGAATGAGTGTCATAATTGGCAAAGACAGGCTGCACTTCCGGAATCGCTATAAAACATGGATGGCTGCATGTAACGCTACTGAGGTAATTTACTAAGTTATATATCTCGGGTAAAGCTTGCTAATGGTGGGTAAAAGTTTTGATTCAGAGTACTCCTTTAAGCCCCCGTTGTAGTATTACAAACCCTTCGCCTCTTTAGTATTAGGTCCCCATTAAAAAAAAAAAAAATCTAAACAAAAAACCCGTCTGGTGCACTGCCCTCTCCTCCCCAGAGCATCTTTTCTCTCCTTGCAGGCAGCCTTGAATAGTGGTGATGCCTTTGCTGGAGCGTCAAAGAATAGAGAAGTTGCATGCGGTGCTGTGGGCCAACGGAAATTCTGGTTGGGCAGCCTGGACTTCCATTGTCTTCTGGCCCTCCCCGCAGTATCTCTGCTTTCTGCTAAGCAGATGCTTATAAACTGCAGTTCATAAGTGCTCACTCAGCACCTCTTCCTGCATTCCCCTGACAGCTGTAGTGCCATCAGAAGCCATCCATGGAGCCCATATGCCCAAACCTCTAACATTCACTGTACTTTGCAATAAAAGAAAACATAGCACAGATTCCTATCACCCATAAGCAAAACTATTGTCTCCATGTGTTGTGTGTCTTCAAGTGTCAAGTGCGTTGCAGAGAATGTCTTTATGTTACATACATGCTGTATTAGAAGCCAAACAATCTGATGCAGACAGTTACATAACCTGTAAAAATAAATCTCAATCCAAAACAGAAAACTCAGTTTTGGCTGGAAGGTATGTCTACAAGCCATTGCTTAGATGTTTCCCTTGTGTTTTTAAGATGGAAGGTTTGTCTTGGTGATGCAGCTTACACAGTGATGTGAGTGTTATTGAGCATGGCAGCAGCGGCTGTGTGCAATACCCTTGTCTCCTGCAAAGCCTATTTTGAGCACAGTAAATTCTCCAATCGGACTATTACCAGATGAAGATTGAATTTAAACTCTGAAATTATAATAATTACATATATAATTAAGGTCATAATTGTAAGAAGGTGGATGATGCTAATTGTACTGGTTATGCCTGGAATTCTAACCTGCATGTCAACAGCTGCAGTACAATCCTACTATGTACACTGAAATAAATAGAACAGCAAAAAACATCTAAAATCGGTCCCAGAACAGAAAAATATCACGGAAGGTGTCATAGGCCTGGATAAATCATGCATTGCTGTTGACTACCATAAGATCACTCTGTATTTGTGGGCTTCCAATTATACAGAGGCTGAGACAGTTGTGGCATGCCATCTTAAAGGGGTGCTCCAGCACTTCAAAACCACAGGATAGGGGATTAGCATCTGACAGCAGGGGGTCCCAGCGGTCAGACCTTCATGATCAGATCTCCAGAATCGGGCCCTGTCTCTACCTGTGCATAGAGTGACATGTTGGCATGCCCTACATGCAGTCTCTCTGGGGGCGCTAGAGATGCACAAGAGCTGTACTCACATACATGAGAAGCACTTGCCGATTAAAGGGGTAGTCCAGTGGTGAAAAACGTATCCCCTATCCTAAGGATAGGGGATAAGTTTGAGATCGCGGGGGGTCCGACCGCTGGGGCCCCCTGCGATCTCTCTGTACGGGGGCCAGGCTCTCCGGCCAGATAGCGGGTGTCAACCTCCGCATGAAGCGGCGGCCGACACGCCCCCTCAATACATCTCTATTGTAGAGCCGGAGATTGCCGAAGGCAGCGCTTCGGCTCTGCCATAGAGTTGTATTGAGGGGGCGTGTCGGCCACCGCTTTGTGCGGAGGTCGACACGCCCCCATCCCGCGGGCTGTCGGGGCTCCGTACAGGAGATCACAGGGGGCCCCAGTGGTCGGACCCCCTGCAATCTCAAACTTCTCCCCTATCCTTAGGATAGGGGATAAGTTGTTCACCACTGGGTTCACCACTGGACTACTCCTTTAACTACTTCATGCACAGAAACAAATGGAGCCCAATTCTGGATATTAAAGGGGGTCTTAGCGGTTAGACCCCCTCATGATCATGATTTTGAAGTACTGGAGTACCCCTTTAAGATGCTTTTCTTCCCTAGATGTATTGCTTCTAGGGAGAAATGCAATGACTTACAGAATGCACTGAACGTCTGCTGTGCTGCCAAATAGATGTGCACAGTTTTGCTGTATGCAAGTTGCCTTTACGGTTGATAAGGCTGTCTTCACACTACATTCCTTTTGCCAAAATTTTAAATTGCTCCTATTACCTTTCCTATATATCTACAGTATAATCTATCCATCTATCTGTTTATTGTTTCCCTTCTCTGTCAAACCAGGATTTATTCCCATTCCTAATGAAAAAAAAAGTGACTTCAAAGAGTGGATGCCTCAAATAAAGTGTAAAGACAATGAGCATTGCACATTGCTTAAGCATAATGCTTCTGCGTACAATTAAATGAACTACTTTGTCAATGTCAGGTGTCGTAGGTTTCTCACATAAATACCGTAACAAATTTAAATAAATAAAAAATCATCCTCCAGCTAGACAAGTGTAAGCAGGGACTTTATTACACAACATGAAGTTTACTGCACCCAGTGTGTAATCCGGGAGGCTGCGTTCATGCAGACACTGCGCTCCCCATTTTAATCTATGTACTAATTATCATTTGTTTCCTCTTTTATGTCTGACTGCTTCTGTGCTCAGGGATTCCATAAATGTTGAGTGTTATTGCCTATTTTCTACAGTAATTTCTTTTTCTTTCAGAATGCTTCAAACAGATGCGCAGTCCCTGAAGATTCCGCTCCACAAATCAGGCATCATCATTGCCATGAAACGGTCCACGACCCACAGCTGACTTCATGCTCTTGCCCTTTGTATGCCTGTAAATGGGAAGGTCACTTGGAGGTGGTTGTTGCTCATTTAACACAAACTCATACCATAAACATACTACATGGAACAGAAATTGTCTTTCTTGCTACTGATATGCACCTTCCTGCACCGGTGGATTGGATAATTGCGCATTCATGTCTGGGCCATCACTTTTTGCTTGTACTCAGAAAACAAGAAAAATACAAAGGATACCCACAATTTTTTGCTACAATGATGCTGATTGGCACGCGGGCACAAGCTGAGAATTTCAACTACAAACTAGAGTTGAACAGGAACCGCAGAAGACTGACATGGGAATCCAGCCCCCGCTCTGTCTTAGACTGTGTTGACTCTATAATTACAGATGGTGATTGCCTTGTGCTTAATGCCTCAGTGGCTCAGCTCTTTGCTGATAATGGAAGTTTGGCCATTGGAATAGCAATAACTGCAAGTAAACTTTGTGCCACTCAACCTGAAATGTAATTTGCCGGACATCTGTGTTTGGAAATCCAAACCTAATTGGCTTTTTACCTTTCCTTGGCTTTCTAGCGCTTGTACATAGGAAACGGTTGTTCTGACAGAAATGTGTAAAGCAATATTTCTTTTTGATGTGCTTAGATTTAGTTTCTGTGAAAACTTTTTTTTGACTCATCAAGAGCTATTGACAGTACGATGTCATATAAAGATACTTGTATGTTTTCATGTGTACTGTATATTTATATGTATATAGGTTAATCTCGAGTTATAGCTAGAAATATCAATATCCAGTTAAGCTTGTCTCCCTGCCATGTTGATCCAGAGGAAACAACCAACCCCCACCCCCCCCCCCCCCCCCACCACCCCAAACCTCGTTTTAGGGAAAATCATTATTACTTACATTTTTGAAAAAAAATATAAATTTTCATGTTTAGTTATATCAGCTGAGGAGACAGAAGATTATATTATGCAATATCATAAACAGCCCCATGTGACAGAACTCAATTTGCCACAAAATGTGCCTTTTTTTGTGGTGGATTGTTTACTTGCTGTAATTGGCTGTTGGTGATTTAGATTCAACAGCCAATTCAGATATGTACAAGAGCAGGGACTCATGTCAAATGCAGGAGTCCCTGCTCTTGTACACTGAGTGGTAAAGCATAGGCTGTAGACCTCAATATGACACTTTGGTACACACATTCTGCACATGGCTTATACTTGCAGATCACCCGAGATGAATCTGCCCCCCATCAATCACCAAGCCCCATACAGTATGTGGGGGTCCCAGTGGTCAGACAAGTTTTGCTCCTTGGAATACCCCTTTAATATCGGGGGGGGGGGGGTTGTAACTTCTGGGCAGCAGTCAATATTATTATTTACTATATTTTCCATACTATCCTGGAAAATAGAAAGTTCTCCCATTATTTGTCCTGTATGCCTTGTTATCACCTTAATTTTTGCACCCTTTTAAACCTTTACTCCACAATTTTGTGCCAATTTCGCATATGAACATACCTAATTCCACATCATTTTCTGACCAAAAAAATAGTGCATCAACAGCTTTTATTTCCAGCAGATTGGTCAGATTTACTAAAATTGAAGGTTTTTGTGTGAGAGCACACTGAATGCTTTCTACTGGTAATGTGGTGTTTACAATGCAACATTTATCAACCTCTACTTTGGTTTAGTGTGTCCCATATTCTTGCTGATGACTGCGGGATAAACAGACCATTTACTAGATGGTCTATTTTAAGCAAAGGTTATACGCCAAGCAAATGCATGAACCTCTTCATGAATATGATGTGCTTCTGCCAAACCTCATGCATAATATGCATAATATGGCGCTCAGCTAATTGGTTGGTGCATATTTAAGGCATTGATGTTGGTAAATCTGGGAGGTACAATGTGTAACAACATGTGCCAAAAATGAGCAATGATCCTTTACTTTATCAGAGTCATGTCTTCATATTACTAAACAATAAAGAGCAGAATGACCTGAAAAGTACTTAGGATGATTAAATTTGTGCCAAATGTTTCAAAATACCATGATCAATTTGTTGCAACCAGATAGGCATGTTAGACATTTTTTCTGATGCCACCTCATGCCAAGGTAATTTTAAAGCTCCTCTTAACCATAACATTCTTACTAGACAATATACAAAACTCTTTGTGACCATAAAAAAAAATGTCTCCAGCATAAAGAAATTGGTGTATGTCATCAACTTTACTTTACTACAAAAAAACTTACTACAGCACCCCCTAACTGTTTATGAAGTTTGCCATTGACGCTACTGAGAAATTCAGACCGTAAAGGGGTATTCCAGGATCTAAGTTTTTATCCCATTGTATGCGGGGCTGCGTCTCCAGTGTCGGAAACTTCTGGGTCCTCCCTGCCCCCTGACATCACGCCACGCCCTCTCCTTTCATGTGTATGGGATGGGGCATGGCGTGACATCACGGGGTGGCGTGACGTTACATCACCTCTCCAGTCTCGGAAACCCGGAAGTTTCCGACACTGGAGATGCAGCTGCAGGGTGCGGGTGCTACAGGGAGATCAGCGGCAGGAACCCCGCGATCAGACATTGTATACCCTATCCTCTGGATAGGGGATAAAAGCTTAGATCCCAAAATACTCCTTTAAGCAAATATATGGTATAATTGAAGCACTATATGAACAGTATATATTGTTATAGCTCACTGTCTCATACCATTATTGGTATACCATTAGCAATGTCAAGCAATTATTTGGAGTAAACATTTATTTTTTAAGTCATACCATGTGCATACATATCTATAATGTTTTTAATATTACTTTGTCCACTGGCTTTGAATCATGTAAATGCTGCTAACTTATGGCAGCATATTTGTAGTTTTTAGCATTACATTTTGTTTAAGAATGCAAAGAGGACAACCCATATTCAAATAGAAAGAGAACAAAAATACAATAAATACTTGCATTTTGTATTTTGAGTTGACTTCTGTGGTTCTATCTATCTATCACCATCTGAACCAGTATTTCCCACGCGCAGTCCTCAAGTACCCCCAAAAGATCATGTTTTTAGGATTTCCTTCCACGGGTGAAATAATTATGGTGATACATGCCCTGACCATAATTAGATCACATGTGAAAGACAAAGGAAATCCTGAAAACACGACCTGTTGGGAGAACATGAGGACTGCGCTTGGGAAACACTGAACTATAGGTAGCAACAACACAGATCATGCAACTGTTTGCATGTAGTCATAATCAGATATCCATGATATAAAATAGAAAAAAAGATGTGCTCACCCTTCTAGATAGAAATAGTCAGTTGGCTAAACCCCCAGGTGCACGGGATTCGTGCAATCATTTTTCATGGAGAAGCAGAGAACTTGAGTCAAGGTTCCATCACATACTGAAGTGCTGGCACTTCCTGTTTTGGAACTTTTTTTGTCTCTAGTTCTGTGATTATATGTGGCATATATGTGGCAAAGTTTAATTGCATAAATTTTCTACAAAGTCAAAAATAATTATAGCGACTGTCCATTTGGGAGTTTAAAGTGTACCTGTTATTAGCAAAAACACATTATATCACTTATATTATACCATTATATATTTGTAATATACATTGGTTAAAAAAAATTTGTGAAAAAAAATGCTGTCCCTGCAGCTATTGCCTGTGTGTTTCTATGAGGAGTCCAAATACAAGAAGTGAGGGCAGGACAAGCAGGGATCTGTTCAGGCTCCTGGCTTGTCAATCATCCTGCTGTGCGAGCTGGGGGCATGTCACAGAGCCTCACTGCACAGAGCCCTGCTTGTCCTCAGTGTACAGAGCCCTGCTTGTCCTCAGTGTACAGAGCCCTGCTTGTCCTCAGTGTACAGAGCCCTGCTTGTCTTCAGAGTACAGAGCCCTGCTTGTCCTCATTGCGCAGAGCCCTGCTTGTCCTCAGTGTACAGAGCCATGCTTGTCCTCATTGCACAGAGCCCTGCTTGTCCTCAGTCTACATAGCCCTGCTTCTCCTCAGAGCACAGAGCCCTGCTTCTCCTCAGTGCACAGAGCCCTGCTTGTCCTCAGTGCACAGAACCCTGCTTGTCCTCAGTGTACAGAGCCCTGCTTGTCCTCAGTGTACAGAGCCCAGCTTGTCCTCACTTCCCAGAGCCCTGCTTGTCCTCAGTGTACAGAGCCCTGCTTGTCCTCCCTGCACAGAGCTCTGCCTGTCCTCAGTGTACATAGCCCTGCTTGTCCTCAGTGCACAGAGCCCTGATTATCCTCAGTGTACAGAGCCCTGCTTGTTCTCATTGCACAGAGCCCTGCTTGTCCACCCTCACTTCCTGTATTTGGACTCATCACAAAGACACACAGGCAATAGCTGCAGGGACAAAACATTTTTAACCAATGGATGTTACTAATATACATATAATGGTATATTCTACATTATATAAAACACTAGCTGAGTACCCGGCGTTGCCCGGTTTTTCCTTCCTAATCCTTGGGGAGCTTTTGACTCCCCATATCCTGTCCTCATATCCTGACCTCCTATCCCAACCTCCTTTCCCGTCCTCCTATCTCGACCTCCTATGCCGACCTCCTATCCCGTCCTCCTATCCCGTCCTCCTATCCCCACCTCCTATCCTGACCTCCTATCCCATCCTCCTATCCCGTCATGATATCTCGACCTCCTATCCCGACCTCCTATCCCGTCCTGATATCTCGACCTCCTATCCCGACCTCCTATCCCATCCTCCTATCCCGTCCTCCTATTCCGTCCTGATATCTTGACCTCCTTTCCCGTCCTTATATCTCAACCTCCTATCCCGTCTTCCTTTCCCGTCCTCATATCTCGACCTCCTATATCGACCTCCTATTCCATCCTCCTATCCCGACCTCCTATCCCGTCCTCATATCCCATCCTCCTATCCCGTCCTCATATCATGACCCGTAATATGCGTACCAGGTATTGAAATATCTCCAGCCATACGGAAGTTATGTGGGAACATACATTTCCCATTGATTTGCATGGGACTTTAAACAAAAACCCTGACCCTCACAAATGGGGGTAGTTAAGGGTTAAATTAACTATCCTATATTTTAAGTGGACATATAAGTAACATGTGACCAAGTACTATCGAAATATCTCCAGCCGTTTGGAAGTTATGAGGTAACATATATTTCCCTTAGACTTGTATGGTACTTTAAACAAAAACCCTGACCCTGGCAAATGGGGGTAAGTAAGGGTTAAATTATCTATCCTATGTTTGACATAATAGTAACATGTGTGCCAAGTTTCATGTTAATATCTTTAGCCATTTGGACGTGATGCTGGAACATACACACACACACACACATTGGGGGATATTTATCAAAGGATTTAGACTGGTTTTTCCTGTCTAAATTTGTCTCACAGAAAGTCGCAGTCTAAATATGTGCGACTTTTTTGCGACTTTTGCTCTAGAGGATTTTTAGAACATGATGCATGCTAGTCTATTTTAGACAGAAATGCATTGGAAAATGCATTGCTGCTGAATTTATCAAAAGCGACTTCAAAAGGGAAGTCCCATCGGCTGAAAGTATGCCGAAATGTCAGAACATGTTGGAGCAGGTTTAAATATAGACTAAAGCATAGATCATGAAGTCTGTGCACAGAATTTATCAAGAGCCGTGCGCCTTTTGATAAATTAAGCGCACAATAGACCAGCCAAATCCTCTGTAGTTTGGTCTATATTGATGTGGGACATAGACAACTTTGATAAATATCCCCCATTAAGCTTTATATATATAGATTTGCTAATGACAGGTACACTTTAAAAAGTTATATACGTTTTTGTTAGTGTGTGTTGCATGGCTGTTTTTAGCTCAGCCCTCAAAGAGGAACCATGTAGCCTCTGGTGACCTAATTCCAATGATTTTTTTGTAGCTATGCCCCTCTATTCCTGAGATACAGGGGTTAAACCATTTGCTCTTTTCTCTGACTAGTCAGGTGGGCATGTACTTGTACAAAATGGTGGGCTAAGAACACATGAGGCTGAGGGTGGGAGTGATTATGATCTTATCATTATATTCCCCTGAGCCCAGCAATCACACCCTATTTTAGAAATAAAGGCCCAAATTTATCAAACCATGTGAGAGAAAAAGTGGAGAGATATTCCCAAAGCAACCAATCACAGCTCAGCCTTCCGGTCTTAACGAGCTCTGGTAAAGTGAAAGCAGAGCTGTGATTGGTTGCTGTGGGAAAATATCTCCTCTTTTTCTTTCACACAGTTTGATAACCCTGGGCCAAAGTTCCTGTCCATCTGACTATCCAATTCCCTAGTCATGTCTATAAGCAAAATCCAAGACAATCTGCCTAACAAGTCCCACTGCAAGGGTGAAAATGTCTAAAGATAGAAGTACACAAACATGGGTAGCATTGGAGAGAAGCTATCTCTTCATTTCAGAAATACACTGGGCATCATTTTGCCTCAGGTACTGGTCCAGTTGCACACCAATAAGTCAGGAAATTTCTCCTTGGAGCACGAAAAATGATGTATTAAGAAGTAAGTGGGGGGATGTTTTACACCCCAATGAATATCCTTGTCAGTAAGTAGAGCAAGCTTGGACACCAAGCAAGTGCATCTCAGAAAGCTACATACATCTACAATAGACAATTACATGTCCACGTGCAAAAAGCACTGAAGAAAAATACCTGCTAAAAAGCTGAAATCTGAGAACATCACACAATCCTAAAGACTAGGAACCAAATTATGTTTCTTCAAAAATTAAATTTATACTGTGA
>NW_026610214.1:0-16508 GCF_029499605.1 Hyla sarda | reverse complement strand
CGACATCAGCCACCATAGAGCCACATGGAACGACATCAGCCAACATAGAGCCACATGGAACGACATCAGCCACCAGGCCAGTATTTTACCGGCACAGCCTTTATTTTGCCGACCCTGACGGTTATTTTTATATAAAAAATACTGGCAATTCAATGGCCGGTATTTATCCAACCAATCCGACTCCTGGAATGGATCCAACCAATCAGATTCCCGGAATGTTGCACCATATACTATACCAGTGTTTCCCAACCAGAGCGCATCCAGCTGTCGCAAAACTGCAACTCCCAGCATGCCCGGACAGCTGTTGGCTGTCCGGGCATGCTGGGAGTTGCAGTTTTGCGACAGCTGGAGGCACCCTTGGTTGGGAAACACTGGTTTAGAGTGGGCAGCAGAAGAGACAGCTGGAGCCGGGGGACAGACAAGTACCATCCGTGACATGAAAAGCACCTAAATAAGAATTGCTGAAGCAGCACAGGGACTAAAAAGTGTTAACCCTGAAGTAGGATCATCTGAGAGAGATTAAGAGGTTGTATTATAATAGTCTGCCCCTGCTACGAGGGCCTAGAACTAGTATTAAAGGGGTTCTCCGGTGCTTACACATCTTTTCCCCTATCCAAAGGATAGGGGATAAGATGCCTGATCGCGGGACTCCCGCCGCTGGGGACCCCAGGATCTTGAACGCGGCACCCCGTTTGTAATCAGTCCCCGGAGCGTGTTCGCTCCGGGTCTGATTACCGGCGACCACACGGCCGGCGGCGTGTGACGTCACGCCTCCGCCCCTGTGTGACGTCACGCTCCGCCCCTCAATGCAAGCCTACGGGAAGGGGCGTGACAGCTCCGGGGACTGATTACAAACGGGGTGCCGCGTTCAAGATCCTGGGGTCCCCAGCGGCGGGAGTCCCGCGATCAGGCATCTTATCCCCTATCCTTTGGTTAGGGGAAAAGATGTGTAAGCACCAGAGAACCCCTTTAATACTAGTTCTAGGCCCTCGTAGCAGGGGCAGACTATTATAATACAACCTCTTAATCTCTCTCAGATGATCCTACTTCAGGGTTAACACTTTGTAGTCCCTGTGCTGCTTCAGCAATTCTTATTTAGGTGCTTTTCATGTCACGGATGGTACTTGTCTGTCCCCCGGCTCCAGCTGTCTCTTCTGCTGCCCACTCTAAACCAGTGTTTCCCAACCAAGGGTGCCTCCAGTTGTCGCAAAACTGCAACTCCCAGCATGCCCGGACAGCCAACAGCTGTCCGGGCATGCTGGGAGTTGCAGTTTTGCGACAGCTGGATGCACTCTGGTTGGGAAACACTGGTATAGTATATGGTGCAACATTCCGGGAATCTGATTGGTTGGATCCATTCCAGGAGTCGGATTGGTTGGATAAATACCGGCCATTGAATTGCCAGTATTTTTTATATAAAAATAACCGTCAGGGTCGACAAAATAAAGGCTGTGCCGGTAAAATACTGGCCTGGTGGCTGATGTCGTTCCATGTGGCTCTATGGTGGCTGATGTCGTTCCATGTGGCTCTATGGTGGCTGATGTCGCTCTATGGTGGCTGATGTCGCTCCATGTGGCTCTATGGTGGCTGATGTCGCTCTATGTGGCTCTATGGTGGCTGATGTCGCTCTATGGTGGCTGATGTCGCTCTATGTGGCTCTATGGTGGCTGATGTCGCTCCATGTGGCTCTATGGTGGCTGATGTCGCTCCATGTGGCTCTATGGTGGCTGATGTCGCTCCATGTGGCTCTATGGTGGCTGATGTCGCTCTATGTGGCTCTATGGTGGCTGATGTCGCTCTATGTGGCTCTATGGTGGCTGATGTCGCTCCATGTGGCTCTATGGTGGCTGATGTCGCTCCATGTGGCTCTATGGTGGCTGATGTCGCTCTATGTGGCTCTATGGTGGCTGATGTCGCTCTATGGTGGCTGATGTCGCTCTATGTGGCTCTATGGTGGCTGATGTCGCTCTATGTGGCTCTATGGTGGCTGATGTCGCTCCATGTGGCTCTATGGTGGCTGATGTCGCTCCATGTGGCTCTATGGTGGCTGATGTCACTATGTGGCTCTATGGTGGCTGATGTCGCTCCATTTGGCTCTATGGTGGCTGATGTCACTATGTGGCTCTATGGTGGCTGATGTCGCTCCATGTGGCTCTATGGTGGCTGATGTCGCTCCATGTGGCTCTATGGTGGCTGATGTCGCTCTATGTGGCTCTATGGTGGTTGATGTCGCTCTATGTGGCTCTATGGTGGCTGATGTTGCTCTATGTGGCTCTATGGTGGCTGATGTCGCTCCATGTGGCTCTATGGTGGCTGATGTCGCTCCATGTGGCTCTATGGTGGCTGATGTCGCTCTATGTGGCTCTATGGTGGCTGGTGTCGCTCTATGTGGCTCTATGGTGGCTGATGTCGCTCCATGTGGCTCTATGGTGGCTGATGTCGCTCCATGTGGCTCTATGGTGGCTAATGTCGCTCCATGTGGCTCTATGGTGGCTGATGTCACTCTATGTGGCTCTATGGTGGCTGATGTCGCTCTATGGTGGCTGATGTCGCTCTATGTGGCTCTATGGTGGCTGATGTCGCTCTATGTGGCTCTATGGTGGCTGATGTCGCTCCATGTGGCTCTATGGTGGCTGATGTCGCTCCATGTGGCTCTATGGTGGCTGATGTCACTCTATGTGGCTCTATGGTGGCTGATGTCGCTCCATGTGGCTCTATGGTGGCTGATGTCGCTCCATGTGGCTCTATGGTGGCTGATGTCGTTCCATGTGGCTCTATGGTGGCTGATGTCGCTCTATGGTGGCTGATGTCGCTCCATGTGGCTCTATGGTGGCTGATGTCGCTCTATGTGGCTCTATGGTGGCTGATGTCGCTCTATGTGGCTCTATGGTGGCTGATGTCGCTCTATGTGGCTCTATGGTGGCTGATGTCGCTCCATGTGGCTCTATGGTGGCTGATGTCGCTCCATGTGGCTGTATGGTGGCTGATGTCGCTCTATGTGGCTCTATGGTGGCTGATGTCGCTCCATGTGGCTCTATGGTGGCTGATGTCGCTCTATGGTGGCTGATGTCGCTCTATGTGGCTCTATGGTGGCTGATGTCGCTCTATGTGGCTCTATGGTGGCTGATGTCGCTCCATGTGGCTCTATGGTGGCTGATGTCGCTCCATGTGGCTCTATGGTGGCTGATGTCGCTCCATGTGGCTCTATGGTGGCTGATGTCGCTCTATGTGGCTCTATGGTGGCTGATGTCGCTCTATGTGGCTCTATGGTGGCTGATGTCGCTCCATGTGGCTCTATGGTGGCTGATGTCGCTCCATGTGGCTCTATGGTGGCTGATGTCACTCTATGTGGCTCTATGGTGGCTGATGTCGCTCTATGGTGGCTGATGTCGCTCTATGTGGCTCTATGGTGGCTGATGTCGCTCTATGTGGCTCTATGGTGGCTGATGTCGCTCCATGTGGCTCTATGGTGGCTGATGTCGCTCCATGTGGCTCTATGGTGGCTGATGTCACTCTATGTGGCTCTATGGTGGCTGATGTCGCTCCATGTGGCTCTATGGTGGCTGATGTCGCTCCATGTGGCTCTATGGTGGCTGATGTCGTTCCATGTGGCTCTATGGTGGCTGATGTCGCTCTATGGTGGCTGATGTCGCTCCATGTGGCTCTATGGTGGCTGATGTCGCTCTATGTGGCTCTATGGTGGCTGATGTCGCTCTATGTGGCTCTATGGTGGCTGATGTCGCTCTATGTGGCTCTATGGTGGCTGATGTCGCTCCATGTGGCTCTATGGTGGCTGATGTCGCTCCATGTGGCTGTATGGTGGCTGATGTCGCTCTATGGTGGCTGATGTCGCTCCATGTGGCTCTATGGTGGCTGATGTCGCTCCATGTGGCTCTATGGTGGCTGATGTCGCTCTATGTGGCTCTATGGTGGCTGATGTCGCTCCATGTGGCTCTATGGTGGCTGATGTCGCTCCATGTGTCGCTCCCGGCCACCATGTTTTGTTAAACAGCACGCATACCCCAGCAATAAACCACATATACGTTGTGCACAGTACTTTAAAGGGGTATTCTGGTGGAAAACCTTTTTTTTTTTTTAAGTCAACTGGTGCCAAGATTTGTAAATTAATTCAATTGAAAAAAAATCTTAATCCTTCCAGTACTTATTAGTGGCTGTATTCTCCAGAGGTTCTTTTCTTTTTGGATTTCTTTTCTGTCATGACCACAGTGCCCACTGCTGACACCTCTGTCCATGTCAGGAACTGTCCAGAGCAGGAGAAAATCCCCATAGCAAACATATGCTGCTCTGGACAGTTCCTAAAATGGACAGAGGTGTCAGGAGAGAGCACTGTGGTCATGAAAGAAATGAAATCCTAAAAGAAAAGAATTTTCTCTGTAATATATAGCCACTAATAAGTACTGGAAGGATTAAGATTTTTTAATAGAAGTAATTTAAAAATCTGTTAAACTTTCTGGTACCAGTTGATTTAAAAAATAAATCTAGTTTTCCACTGGAGTACCACTTTAACCTCTTAAGGACCCCGCATCATATTGCGGCGGGCCCGGCATCATAGTGAAGCCGGGACCCGCATCTAACAGCGCGCGGCACTGATCGCAGTGCCGCGCGCTATTAACCCTTTAGCCGCGCGCTCAAAGCTGAGCCGCGCAGCTAAAAACGAAAGTAAAAGTGCCCGACTAGCTCAGGGAGCTGTTCGGGATCATTGCGGTATAATGTCGGCATCCCGAACAACTGTAGCACAGGAGGAGGTCTTCTTACCTTCTCCTGCACTGTCCAATGGCCGAATGAATGCTTCAAGCCTGAGATCCAGACTTGAGCATCCAATCGCCGAAAACACTGATTGATCCATTCCTATGGAGATGGATCAATCAGTGGTAAAGATCAGTTAATGCAATGTTATAGCCCGCCCTGTAGGAGCTATAATATTGCATAAGAGAAATGTAAAAAAAAAAAAAAAATCATTAACCCTTTCAATTATCCCTTCCCCTAATAAAAGTTTGAATCACCCGGCATTTCCAAGAATAAAAATAACACAGTGTAAATAAAAATAAACATATGTGGTATCATCGCGTGCAGAAATGTCCGAATTATAAAAATATACTGCTTTTTAAACCACACGTTCAATGGCGTATGCGCAAAAAAAATCCAAAGTCCAAAATAGCGCATTTTTGATCACTTTTTATACCACAAAAAAGTGAATAAAAAGTGATCAATAAGTCTGATCAGAACAAAAATGATACACCTAAAAACTTCAGATCATGGCGCAAAAAATGAGCTCTCATAGCGCCCGGAACACAGAAAAATTAAAAAGTTATAGGGGTCAGAAGATGACCATTTTAAACGTATAAATGTTCCTGCATGTATTCATGATTTTTTTCTGAAGTGATACAAAATCAAACCTATACAAGTAGGGTATCATTTTAACCATATGGAACTACAGAATAAAGATAAGGTGTAATTTTTGCCAAAAAATGTACTGCGTAAAAACGGAAGCCCCCAAAACGTACAAAATAGAGTTTTTTCATCAATTTTGTTGCACATTGATTTTTTTTCCCGTTTCACCGTAGATGTTTGGGTAAAATGACTAATGTCATTACAAAGAAGAATTGGTGACGCAAAAAATAAGCCATCATATAGAATTTTAGGTGAAAAGTTTACAGTTATGATTTTTTAAAGTTAAGGAGGAAAAATTGAAAATGAAAAAACGGAAAAAGCCCGGGTCCTTAAGGGGTTAATGGAATGAGTAACCTCGTTTTTACAGAGAATTGCAGTGACCATACAGTGTGAGAAGAAATGGTAAAATATTGTCAGAAGGTTCCTCAGTAAGATTGTAAGAAAGCTCGGCTAACATCTTAAAGGGGTACTCCGGCCCTGAGACATCTTATACCCTATCCAAAGGATAGGGGATATGATGTCTCCCCATGGGGGTCCCGCCGCTGGGGACCCCCGCAATCTTGTATTCGCCACCCACCTGTTTGAGCTGCACACAGCGGTGCCAGCTCACAAACAGCCGGGTGGCGACCACGGGGCCAGAGTATCATGACCACCCCCCCCCCCCCCGCCGCCTCCGTGTGATGTCACCCCCCCGCCCCCCGTATGCAAGTCTATGGAATGGGGGGTAGAGGAGTGTACATGGGTGACAGAGGGGGGATGGCCAAGGTGGACATGGATGACAGGAGGGACAGAGGGGTGATTAGGGTGGAGGGACAATGGTGACAGATGTGGACTGGGGGGTAGTCAGAGGGGTGGATGGGGGGGGGAAACATGTGTTGCAGAGGAATGGACAGAGGTGGCCAAGGTGGACATGGATGACAGGATGGTGGACACGGGAGATATGGGGGTGAACAGGGATAACGGGGGTGGACAAGGATGACAAGGGGGATAAAAGAGGGGTGACAAAGGGATAGAGGGGTGAATAGGGGGGTAGACATGTGTTACAGGGGGGTGGATAGGGAGGGGTGGACATGGGTGACAGGGATAGACAGGGGGTGGACATGAATGACAGGGGTGAGGGGGGGTGGACGGGGTTAAGAAGGGGTAACAGAGTGTAGGAAAGGGTACAGTACCTTTTTGCCATTTTTCTTCACTACACTGGCACAGTAATCAGGCGCAGCTTCCACCTTCCTCCCCTCTCCGGCAGGGCAGCGACTCAGGGCTCCGACAGGGCACTCACTCACTGGGACGCTGGGGGGAGGGGGACGCTGGGGCACGGGTCATTACACCGGCACGGTAATCCGGCAGAGCACCGCCAGTGAACTCACTCACTGGGCCGCTGGGGGGGGAGGGGGATGCTGGGGCACGGGTCACTACACCGGCACGGTAATCCGGCAGAGCACCGCCAGTGCACTCACTCACTGAGCCGCAGGGTGAGAGGAATGCAGGGGGTTGCGATGTGTGCACGCACAGCAAAGGGCACACATACTTCCCTTCCCCCCTGCGGCGCCATAAATTTCAGACGCGCAGGCCAGGCCGGTGAATAAAAAAATAAAATATTTGCCGTCAAAATCCCGCGGCACCCCATTTGGGAATCACTGCCTACTGCGGGAGAGGGGGGGGGGGTTAATCTGGGGGTACTACCTGTCTACTGGGGGGGGGTCTAATCTGAGGGTACTACCTGTCTACTGGGGGAGGGGTCTAATTTGGGGGTACTACCTGTCTACTGGGGGGGGTGTAATTTGGGGGTACTACCTGTCTAATGGGGGGGTCTAATTTGGGGGTACTACCTGCCTAATGATACATTTTCATAATTTTTCATAATTAATATTTTTATGACCATATTTCATAATTTTAACCCCTTAAGGACCGAGGTGATTTTGGCCTTAAGGACCAGAGCATTTTTTGCAGATCTGACCACTGTCACTTTAACCCCTTAAGGACTCAGCATTTTTCCGTTTTTGCATTTTCATTTTTTCCTCATCACCTTCTAAAAAATCATAACGCTTTGAATTTTGCACCTAAGAATCCATATGATGGCTTATTTTTTGCGCAACCAATTCTACTATGCAGTGACATTAGTTATGTTACCAAAAAATCCACGGCGAAACGGCGAAATCATTGTGCGACAAAATTGAAGAAAAAATTTCCTTTTGTAAATTTTGGGGGCTTCCGTTTCTACGCAGTGCATTTTTTGGTAAAAATAACACATCATTTTTATTCTGTAGGTCCATACGGTTAAAATGATACCCTACTTATATAGGTTGGATATTGTATTACTTCGGAAAAAAATCATAACTACATCATGCAGGAAAATTTATATGTTAAAAATTCTCATCTTCTAACCCCTATAACTTTTTTAGTTTTCTGCATACAGGCCGGTATGAGGACTCATTTTTTGCGCCGTGTTCTGAAGTTTTTATCGGTACCATGTTTGTATTGATCGGACTTTTTGATCGCTTTTTATTCATTTTTTCATGATATAAGAAGTGACCAAAAATACACTATTTTGGACTTTGGAATATTTTTTGCGTGTAAGCCATTGACCGAGCGATTTAATTAACAATATATTTTTATAGTTCGGACATTTTCGCACGCAGCGATACCACATATGTTTATTTCGGTTTTTTTTTATGGGAAAAGGAGTCAAACTTTTATTAGGGAAGGAGTTAAAGGGGTTCTCTGGTGAAAACCTTTTTTCTTTTAAATCAACTGGTGGCAGAAAGTTAAACATATTTGTAAATTACTACTTTTAAATTTTTTTTAATCCTTCCTGTACTTCCTGATGACATCACGAGCACAGTTCTCTCTGCTGACGTTATTATAATAATAATAACACTTTATTTATTGTTGTCCTTAGTGGGATTTGAATCCAAGTCTCCAGCACTGCAAGGCAGCATGGTTGCTAAAACGGACACAGATGTCAGCAGAGAGCACTGTCTTCATGATGTCATCAGTGTTCCAAAAAAAAGGAATTTCCTTTGTAGCATTCAGCAGCTAATAAGTACTGGAAGGATTAAGATTTTTTTAATAGAAGTAATTTACAAATATGTTTAACTTTCTGCCACCAGTTGATTTAAAAGAAAAAAGGTTTTCACCGGAGTACCCCTTTTAAATGACCTTTGTTAACTTCTTTTTTTCACTTTTTTTTTTTACAGTGTTATAGCTCCCATAGGGACCTATAACACTGCACACACTGATCTCCTATGCAGATCCCTGCAAAGCCATAGCTTTGCACGGATCAGTCAGATAGGGGCTCGATTGCTCAAGCCTGTAGCTCAGGCTTGGAGCAATCAATCGACGATCGGACGCCGCGGAGAGAGGTAAGGAGACCTCCGCCTGCGTCCCAGCTGATCGGAACATAGCAATTTTATCGCGATGTCCCGATCAGCCCTAGTGTGCTGCCGGGAAGCGTTTACTTTCGTTTTCAGACGCGGCTTCAATTTTGATCGCCGCGTCTGAAGGGTTAACAGCGCGTGGCACAACGATCGATGCTGCGCGCTGTTAGCCCAGGGTCCCGGCTATGATTAGCAGCCGGGACCGACACGGTGTGACCCCGTTTTTCACACCGGGCTACGCCCTGAGTCCTTAAGAGGTTAAGCATTAATAACTCTGGGATGCTTGTACTTATGAATTTGATTCAGAGATTGTTTTTTCGTGACAAATTCAACTTTATCCTAGTTGTAAATTTTTGTCGATTCTTGCATCATTTCTTTGTGAAAAATTCAAAAATTTTATGAAAAATTAGAAAAGTTTGCATTTTTCTAACTTTGAAGCTCTCTGCTTGTAAGGAAAATAGGCATCTCAAATAAATTATATATTGATTCACATATACAATATGTCTACTTTATGTTTGCATCATACGGGAGATATCTTTATATTATTATATTATATACAATATAATATGTTTTCATCATAAAGTTGACATGTTTTTACTTTGGAAGACATGAGAGGGCTTCAGAGTTCAGCATCAATTTTCCAGTTTTTCACAAAATTTTCTAAATCGGAATTTTTCACAGACCATGTCAGTTTTGAAGTGGATATGAAGGGTCTTCATATTAGAAATACCCCACAAATGACCCCATTATAAAAACTGCACCCCTCTAAGTATTCAAAATGACATTCATAATGTTTGTTTACCCTTTAGGTGTTTCACAGGAATAGCAGCAAAGTGAAGGAGAAAATTCAAAATCTCAATTTTTTACACTAACCTGTTCTTGTAGACCCAGTGTTTGAATTTTAACAAGGGGTAAAAGGAGATAAATCCCCCCAAATGTGTAACCCAATTTCTCTCGAGTAAGGAAATACCTCATATGTGTATGTCAAGTGTTCGGAGGGCGCAGTAGAGGGCTCAGAAGGGAAGGAGCGACAATGGGTTTTTGCAGAGTGAGTTTTTCTGAAAGGATTTTTGGGGGGCATGTCACATTTAGGAAGCCCCTATGGTGCCAGAACAGCTGAAAAGCCCCCACATGGCATACTATTTTGGAAACTACACCCCTCAAGGTACATAATAAGGGCAGGGGTTTATGTAACAAGGGCAGGGGTTTACAGCAAGGAAACTTGCTGTAAACACCTGCCCATGTGAATGTACATTCACATGGGGGACGGGCAAAACTACAACTCCCAGCATGCCCTTTGGCTGTCCGATCATGCTGGGGGTTGTAGTTATGCAACAGCTGGAGGCACACTGGTTGCAAAACACAGTTTGTTACTTAACTCAGTGTTTCGCAACCCATGTGTCTCCAGCTGTTGCTAAACTACAACTCCCAGCATGCATGGTCTGTCAGTGCATGCTGGGAGTTATAGTTTTGCAACAGCTGGAGGCAAACAGGTTGGGAAACACTGAGTTAGGAAACAGACAATGCTTCCCAACTAGTGTGCCTCCAGTTGTTGCAAAACTACAACTCCAAGCATGCCCAGACAGTCTAGGCATGCTGAAAGTTGTAGTTCTGTAACATCTGGAAGAGCACAGATTGGAGACCAGTGCACAGTGGTCTCCAAACTGTGGCCCTCCAGATGTTGCAAAACTACAACTCCCAGCATGCCCAGACAGCCAAAGGCTGGGCATGCTGTGAGTTGTAGTTTTAAAACTCCTAGAAGCAACAGTGAAGATCACATTACAGCGATCTTCACTGCTGCATCTGATGCCACAGCTGCCTCCTCCACTTGTGCCTGCCGCCGGTCCCAGGTATGTGCCGTGGGCCACCCCATCACCCCCCCCCCCCCCCCCCACAGCACTCATCATCCCCCGCTCTGCCCGACTTCTAGGAACGGGCAGACTGAGGGAAATGAACTTTAAACCCCCCCCCCAGTCAGCTGAGACACCCCCCCCCCCCAGTCAGCTGACACACTGTGATTGGTCCACAGGGACCAATCACAGGGATTGCTGACTAGGACCATCCACAGATGGTCCTGGGGGAGGCTTGCAGAAGTTGTCTCCTGCTGGTAACAGCGGGACTTCTGCCAGCTAACCCATGCGATGCCGCGCATCGCCGGGTTAACTGAATGCCTTTTATAAACGGCGGAATGCCCGAAGGACCTGCCCAATCGGCCGTTTATATAAGGCATTCTGTGGGAAGGGGTTAGTTGAGTTATTACCGTACGACAAAGTGCTCCACCAATCAGAGGCTGAGCAGTGCTATTGGCTGTCTGGGCATGCTGGGAGTTGTAGTTATGTGAAATCATATTCAACTGCGGCTCTTCATACATTTGGGGCACCTTACTCCGAGATATTTTTGTTTCTCACTGACATATAAAACACTGATTTATAATAAATTCCCTACTTTGTCTATTATAACAATAATTACAACTATTGGAATATTTGTCTAATAAAAATGTTTATTCATCTTTTCCAGTGTTCATACATACAGGTTGGTGGTGAATACCCATAGTATACTGGCGATGATGGTAATGACACCTTTAATCTCAGGGATATTGACAATTAGGATGGCAACGGTGACCCGTCCCAGGAACTGTCTGACCGAGTTAATATAGTCCATCGGTCCGGTGATGCTGGTCACTATCCCCCTTGGCATAACCCACGTCAGAAGCTGGAGTGTGATGGCGATCCAGGTGAGCCTGTCACTGAAGAAGCCGATCCAGCTGATGGCGGTGGGGTTACAGATCACGTAAAGAAGCTCTATAGTGCTGTTGGTGGTAATCCAGGTCACAAACTCATTGACTGGGTTCATCCAGGCAAGCAGGGAGCTGCTGGTGATGGTGGGGATCCAGAAGATCAAATCAGTGGTGGTGTCTATCCAGGACAGCAGGTCACTGATGATAGTAGCAAACGAGATCAGGTCGTCAACAGCATCTATGAACCGGTCCAGCAGGTTGTTATCGATGGGAATATAGCATAGCAGGCAGATGATCATGTCACCATAAGTGCTGATCCAGCCAAGATAGTTTTTGATGATGGCCGCCCCGCTCTGCAGGTTGTTGGTAATGGAATCCCAGTTGATCGCGTCGTTGCTGGCAGTGGTGTCATTACTCCCCAGGACAGGGGTGATCTTTCTGATCCTGGTCCTGGTCCAGATGGGACACTTCATGTCGCTGCTGGCAGAGGTTTGATTACTCACCAGGACAGGGGTGATCTTTCTGATCCTGGTCCTCGTCCAGATGGGACACTTCATGTCGCTGCTGGTAGTATTCAAGCTGGGCAGATCTCTGATGGTATCGTTCTGCCCTTGCAGGTGGCTGGAGGTGATATTCCGGCTCGGTTGGTTGCTGGTGATTTCAAACCAGAAACTCGGGCCGGTGGTGAAGAGGGAACCCAGGAGGATGGTAACTGTCCAGCACATGCTACAGGCCAAATTGACCTCATCCCTGCTGATGTGGTCCCCTCGAATCATGATAAAATAAAATAAAAAGCGCAAGGAAACAATATAGAAACACTAGTGCTCGCTAGATTGCAGTCCTCAGAGTAAGGCCTCTGGGGCTCTGCACCTCTTTTTCCAGCTATCACCATTTGTGAAGTCACATGTGTGATGTCATACGGAATGTCACTGCTCTGAGGACAGGTGTAAACATGGACATTTACATCCATTTGTTTTATAGGGTGAAATAAGCTTTTTATTATTAAATAAAGGTATAGAAAACTCGGGGTATAGGGTGTTTTTTTTTTGGGGGGGGGGGCGGTGACTTTATACGGAGGACTGGGTATTTGGGTGGGAACGAACATCACTTTATAACATAGACAAAACAAATATAATATAATATACAAATATAAATATTAATAAAATTCTGACAAAAAGTCCAACGTTATCTACAGATTTGGGTAGTCTGGCAGGAGGATTCCTCATTTTTGAGAATAGGAGGAGGAGGAAAGTGATGGTGGGGGAAGAATACACAGCTCCCGAATTGATCAGAACACTACAGCTCTGCTTCATTGGGAGTAGTCACCAGCACCCCAACCACCATGTTTCTTTTTTTCCCCTATATATTGCAACTTATTCCTTCTGCATATATACCTACAAACGCCAAAAGCGTAACCCCGACACCAAATAAAGTACAAATCGATGTATGAAAATGTATATTTTTTTTTATTAATAAAAGAACATGATTCTAAAAATGTACATAATAGACTAAATAAAATAAATATATATCAATATATGTTAAAACATTTGGCTGCAAATAATGGCTACAGGTTCGGAATTTATATAATAGTGACCCAATAGAAAAGGAATAACACACCTGTCCAAATAGTAAGCCGCTGGGTCGGAAGTGACGTTGGACACCGCGGCACTCGTGTGATGGAGCACGCAACGCGCATTCACATTATAGAGTGGGTTCGGCAACGAAAACATGGCCACAGTCACTCATACTGCGCATGCGTGCACAAAAAAATTCTAGGGGGAAAGACAGATCGCTGCTAATGGAGGGATATACAAAATAAGTTGAACATCGGACCCAGGGCTAAATAATACAAAGAATGAAAATATATAGTGGGAGAACTGACTGTGAAGGCAATAACATGGCTATAAATAATGCATATACATTTGAGATAATAGCAATAATGATTATTATAATAATCCAGGGGCATATGAAAGCATAAAAAAATGACAAGGATGTGATAACATGCATAATGGTAAAACAAATACAGTAAATAGCGCATGCAACATAAACAAAAATGAAAAAAATATTTTTGTAAAAAAATATATTTGTAGAAGTGTATACCGTATTTTTCGCCCTATAGGACGCATCGGTATATAAGACACACCCAATTTTAAAGGCGCAAAATCTAGAAAAAAAAAATTCTGAACCCAACAGTTATCTTCAACCTGCGGACCTCCAGATGTTGCAAAACAACAACTCCCAGCATGCCCGGACAGCTGTTGGCTGTCCGGGCATGCTGGGAATTGTAGTTTTGCTACAACTGGAGGTCCGCAGGTTGAAGACCACTGGATAGGAGGTAATACTCACGTGTCCCTGCCGCTCCGGACCCGTCACCGCTGCCCTGGATGTCGCTCCTTCGCTGTCGCCGCGTCCCCGTGGTATCCCCGACGCTCCGGACATCTTCTTCCCTGGGATCCACGCTCTCCGTCGCCGTCATCATCACGCGATCGGTGATGTCCTGTATTAGCCGCGGGTCCCGGCCGTTGATGGCCACCGGTACCGCCGCGATAGGTGTGTGTATTCGCCGTGTAAGACGCACCAACTTTCCCCCCCCCAGTTTTGCAGAATAAAAAGTGCGTCTTATACGGCGAAAAATACGGTAAATGAATCTTGATTAGTGTGCAGGAATGATGTATACTAAATCCAAATGGATAGGAGCAGTGCCTGAAGAGTGCAGGAATATATAGAGCATGCAATACAATACATACATATACAAAAGATATAAAAAGTGCAGAGATATAGTGCATATAGTACAATGCATATATATATATATATATATATATATATATATATATATATAGATAGATACATAGATATACACAAAACATGCATAATATAAAAGGATCCTGCATGTCAGAGGCCATATGCCCAGCAGAGGTGAGTGGATTAGGCATGTTAGGGTCTCATCCGACAAGAGGCCACCTCCGTGTGGTGGATGGGGACACGTTTTGATCAAAAAGTGCGCTAAGAGCCTCGATTTTTTTGACAAAGAGAGCTGCTGCTGCAACCTTATTTTTTGTATACTTTATATACGGTACATACTACTGAAATTATATTGTTCAGAAAATGGTGTAAATCTTTTTTATTGAGTAACGAAAACTGAGATTGGAAACCTTTTCAAAAATGTCTTTTATTTCTTTCCTATTAAAAATTATATTAAACAAAAAAAAACCTCTACACAAAAAATGTATATAAACTATATACTCATTATCGACCGCCAGTTTATAGAATCATTGGGGGAGATTTCTCATTAGGGTCTGTTGTAGACACAGATCTGCCCCTTTACACAATTTACAAAAGTTGTGCACGTCGTTTGATAAATTTTGCGTAAATATATAACCCCTCCCCCCCTGGCTCTACAGTGCACGCCTTCTCTACCTCCACGGCACTGCTCACATAGCTAGAAGTGCTGGAGCAGCAGTGTGCGCCGAACAAAACTCTGCACAATAGTAAAATCATAAATATCTATAAAGTACACAGAGGGTAGATTCTCAAAGAATTTTGCGGCTCAAAAAAATCAATTTTGCGCCAAAATTTTGGCGCAAAAAGTATTGAACACATTTCAAAGAGCTTTGTGCCGCGGTTTACACCGTTCGCGTCAGTTTTGTAAAAGTGGGTGTGTCCACGTATATTTTCTGCTTATCATGATGGGCACTAGGTCTTCTCCAGGAAACTATAGACCGGTAAGTCTAACGTGCATTGTGGGTAAATTGTTTGAAGGATTTATACGGGATTACATACAGGAATACATAGGGGATAATTGTATTATAAGTGATAGCCAGCATGGGTTTCCTAAGGATAGAAGTTGTCAAACCAATCTAATTTGCTTTTATGAAGAGGTGAGTAGAAGCCTTGACAGAGGAATGGCTGTGGATATAGTGTTTCTGGATTTTGCTAAAGCGTTTGATACTGTCCCTCACAGACGTCTGACAGGTAAGTTAAGGTCTTTGGGTTTGGAAATTTTAGTTTGTAACTGGATTGAACACTGGCTCATGGATCGTACCCAGAGAGTGGTGGTCAATGATTCGTACTCTGATTGGTCCCCGGTTATTAGTGGTGTACCCCAAGGTTCTGTACTGGGACCGCTGTTGTTTAATTTATTTATCAATGATATAGAGGATGGTATTAACAGCTCTGTTTCTATCTTTGCAGATGACACAAAGCTTTGTAGCACAGTACAGTCTATAGAGGATGTGCATAAGTTACAAGATGACTTGGATAGACTAAGTGTCTGGGCCTCCACTTGGCAAATGAGGTTCAATGTGGATAAATGTAAAGTTATGCATCTGGGTACTAATAACCTGCATGCGTCGTATGTCTTAGGGGGGATTAAACTGTCAGAGTCACTGGTAGAGAAGGATCTGGGTGTACTTGTAGATCACAGACTACAGAATAGCATGCAATGTCAGGCTGCTGCTTCCAAAGCCAGCAGGATATTGTCATGTATCAAAAGAGGCATGGACTCAAGGGACAGGGACATAATACTCCCCCTTTATAAAGCATTGGTACGGCCTCACCTGAAATATGCTGTTCAGTTTTGGTCGCCTGTACATAAAAGGGACACTGTGGAGCTGGAAAGGGTGCAGAGACGCGCGACTAAACTAATATGGGGCATGGAACATCTTAGCTATGAGGAGCGATTAAAGGAATTACAATTGTTTAGTCTTGAGAAGAGACGTTTAAGGGGGGATATGATAAACGTATATAAGTATATTAATGGCCCATACAAAAAATATGGAGAAAAACTGTTCCAGGTTAACCCCCCCCCCAAAGGACGAGGGGGCACTCCCTCCGTCTGGAGAAGAAAAGGTTTAGTCTCAAGGGGCGACACGCCTTCTTTACCATAAGAACTGTGAACTTATGGAACAGTCTACCTCAGGAACTGGTCACAGCAGGAAAAATTAACAGCTTTAACCTCCCTGGCGGTATGATTCTGTCTGGAA
>NW_026610213.1:0-16586 GCF_029499605.1 Hyla sarda | reverse complement strand
CCTGCTCCAACATGGACTGACATTCTGGCCTACTTTCAGCCGATGCGACTTGTCTGTCGCTGAACAGTCGCTTTTTATGTATTCAGCACCTATGTATAATGTTGTAAAAATGCTCTAGAAGCTAAAGTCGCAGAAATGTCACACATATTTGGCCTGCAACTTTCTGTGCGACAAATTCAGACAGGAAAAATCAGTATAAATCCTTAGAAAATTATCCCCCAGTGTCTCCATCTGCTGGCGGTATTGAATAAGCATTGCTGCACTGATGGGGTATGCATTAGACGAAAAAAAAGAAGAAAAAGAAGAATAATACGGCCCAGAAAAGAGGCGAAAAGGAGAAAAACGTAAAAAAACGTGAAAAAAAAGTAAGAGGAAGAGAAGGGAAAAAAAGGTGGAAATGGGTTTAAAAGTGATTTCGGCGGAGAATATATATATATATATATATATATATATATATATATATATATATATGCGCACACACACACATAGATATAAACGTATTCTCCGTTGAGATATTGCAGCCGCTGCTGTGTCCAGGCCCAGGAGCCTTAGCACTGTGCTGTGATGTCACTCAATACCACTGACATCACTAGGTGTAAACAACATCTCTCCTTTGCTGTGTATGTGACTATGGAGCTGTTTGGTGATGTCGTCTATTACGGCCTTCATAGAAGCAACAGGAGATTGTTGCATCCATCTTGAACCCTCAGAACTACAGTGCTATGATGTCACTCACTTCCACAGGCCTTGCAGAGTGTAAACAACAACAACCCAGCTTTGTTGTGTATGTAACCAAAGGGATTTGTGATGTCACCTAGAACCTTCACAGCAGCGACAGCTTTATGAGGAGCATCAGCACTGCTCTGCCTGAGCAGAACCATCACCGCCATAGGTTGTCAAATAACCCGGATTTAACCCACACAGGTAAGTCCAATGGGGTGCAGGCATGTCCTCTATGCTTACAGCTTCCCGTGGGTGTTGGTTTGATACCGTTTGGGGACAGCCAAGGAGGCATCTGCAGGCAACAAAGGTAGGTGTGTGCTTGTGTGTGTGTTTCCTATGCAGATCCTAAGCCCAGTGTCACATGCAAGTAGGAGGAGTAAGAAGGGTTCCTGGCAAATCCGGGTTATGGATTGCATTTAAAAAGGCCCCGTGGGAGTGCAATGGGCCCCTGTCTTGCTGCTTAGCAATAATGGTATGGGTTTAGGTTCTGCTGTGTGTACTGGTGGTTGACTGCCCCCCAGCCCAGAGTGTGCATGGAAAATTGTCTGGCAGCCTCCCTGACAGCAAGCAGTGATAGTGCCCATGAAGGGGACCTTGTTGGGCCCGCCCCTTTCACGGTTATCGCTTCTCGGCCTTTTGGCTAAGATCAAGTGTAGTATCTGTTCTTATCAGTTTAATATCTGATACGTCCCCTATCTGGGGACCATATATTAAATGGATTTTTGAGAACGGGGGCCGATTTCGAAGCTTGCTTCCGTCGCCCTATGCATTGACCCGATATGGCAGTATCTTCGGGTACAGTGCACCACCCCCTTACAGGGTTAAAAAGAAAGATTCCTACTTTCATTGCTACCTGCTTGCTGGCTAGCCAGCTAGCCAGCCCTGTGGGCCTTGCTGCTGCTGCAGCCAATAAACAAAAGGTGGTGCTGCTGCTGCTTCTGCTGCTTCTGCTTCTGCTTGTGTCTGGCCCCTGTTGGAGCGTCCAGGCACAGGACTTCTGCTGCTGCTGACTAAATGGCCTCCTTAATTGGATCATTTGAGTAGCCAGCACACCTGTGCAGGTAGGGCATGACATGATAGGCAGCTGCCTTGATAGCGGGTGGGTGCTGAATGTTCCTAATTGACAAAATAAGATTAATGCTTATGAAGAAATATAAAATCTCATCCCTTCCCCAATATCGCGCCACACCCCTACCCCTTAATTCCCTGGTTGAACGTGATGGACATATGTCTTTTTTCGACCGTACTAACTATGTAACTATGTAACATAACATGGGGGGGGGGGGGTCTCCTGGCTGTTCACACAGGTGTGTCATTGCTGTACATTGACCATGCATTGCTTCTGTGGTATTGCAAAGGCAAAGACAAATGCTTCCAGCCATCCATTGCACTAATGGATTGGTCATCAGCTGGCTGTCTATGTCCCGCATCAATATAGACCAAAGTACAGAGGGTTAGGCTATGCTATTGTGCACCTACCTGATGCATCAGAAGGTGCGAGGCCCTTGCTAAATTCTGTGCACAGACTTTGAGATCTATACTTTAGACTGTATCTAAACCTGCTCCAACATGGACTGACATTCTGGCCTACTTTCAGCCGATGCGACTTGTCTGTCGCTGAACAGTCGCTTTTTATGTATTCAGCACCTATGTATAATGTTGTAAAAATGCTCTAGAAGCTAAAGTCGCAGAAATGTCACACATATTTGGCCTGCAACTTTCTGTGCGACAAATTCAGACAGGAAAAATCAGTATAAATCCTTAGAAAATTATCCCCCAGTGTCTCCATCTGCTGGCGGTATTGAATAAGCATTGCTGCACTGATGGGGTATGCATTAGACGAAAAAAAAGAAGAAAAAGAAGAATAATACGCCCAGAAAAGAGGCGAAAAGGAGAAAAACGTAAAAAAACGTGAAAAAAAAGTAAGAGGAAGAGAAGGGAAAAAAAGGTGGAAATGGGTTTAAAAGTGATTTCGGCGGAGAAATATATATATATATATATATATATATATATATATATATATATATGCGCACACACACACATAGATATAAACGTATTCTCCGTTGAGATATTGCAGCCGCTGCTGTGTCCAGGCCCAGGAGCCTTAGCACTGTGCTGTGATGTCACTCAATACCACTGACATCACTAGGTGTAAACAACATCTCTCCTTTGCTGTGTATGTGACTATGGAGCTGTTTGGTGATGTCGTCTATTACGGCCTTCATAGAAGCAACAGGAGATTGTTGCATCCATCTTGAACCCTCAGAACTACAGTGCTATGATGTCACTCACTTCCACAGGCCTTGCAGAGTGTAAACAACAACAACCCAGCTTTGTTGTGTATGTAACCAAAGGGATTTGTGATGTCACCTAGAACCTTCACAGCAGCGACAGCTTTATGAGGAGCATCAGCACTGCTCTGCCTGAGCAGAACCATCACCGCCATAGGTTGTCAAATAACCCGGATTTAACCCACACAGGTAAGTCCAATGGGGTGCAGGCATGTCCTCTATGCTTACAGCTTCCCGTGGGTGTTGGTTTGATACCGTTTGGGGACAGCCAAGGAGGCATCTGCAGGCAACAAAGGTAGGTGTGTGCTTGTGTGTGTGTTTCCTATGCAGATCCTAAGCCCAGTGTCACATGCAAGTAGGAGGAGTAAGAAGGGTTCCTGGCAAATCCGGGTTATGGATTGCATTTAAAAAGGCCCCGTGGGAGTGCAATGGGCCCCTGTCTTGCTGCTTAGCAATAATGGTATGGGTTTAGGTTCTGCTGTGTGTACTGGTGGTTGACTGCCCCCCAGCCCAGAGTGTGCATGGAAAATTGTCTGGCAGCCTCCCTGACAGCAAGCAGTGATAGTGCCCATGAAGGGGACCTTGTTGGGCCCGCCCCTTTCACGGTTATCGCTTCTCGGCCTTTTGGCTAAGATCAAGTGTAGTATCTGTTCTTATCAGTTTAATATCTGATACGTCCCCTATCTGGGGACCATATATTAAATGGATTTTTGAGAACGGGGGCCGATTTCGAAGCTTGCTTCCGTCGCCCTATGCATTGACCCGATATGGCAGTATCTTCGGGTACAGTGCACCACCCCCTTACAGGGTTAAAAAGAAAGATTCCTACTTTCATTGCTACCTGCTTGCTGGCTAGCCAGCTAGCCAGCCCTGTGGGCCTTGCTGCTGCTGCAGCCAATAAACAAAAGGTGGTGCTGCTGCTGCTTCTGCTGCTTCTGCTTCTGCTTGTGTCTGGCCCCTGTTGGAGCGTCCAGGCACAGGACTTCTGCTGCTGCTGACTAAATGGCCTCCTTAATTGGATCATTTGAGTAGCCAGCACACCTGTGCAGGTAGGGCATGACATGATAGGCAGCTGCCTTGATAGCGGGTGGGTGCTGAATGTTCCTAATTGACAAAATAAGATTAATGCTTATGAAGAAATATAAAATCTCATCCCTTCCCCAATATCGCGCCACACCCCTACCCCTTAATTCCCTGGTTGAACGTGATGGACATATGTCTTTTTTCGACCGTACTAACTATGTAACTATGTAACATAACATGGGGGGGGGGGGGTCTCCTGGCTGTTCACACAGGTGTGTCATTGCTGTACATTGACCATGCATTGCTTCTGTGGTATTGCAAAGGCAAAGACAAATGCTTCCAGCCATCCATTGCACTAATGGATTGGTCATCAGCTGGCTGTCTATGTCCCGCATCAATATAGACCAAAGTACAGAGGGTTAGGCTATGCTATTGTGCACCTACCTGATGCATCAGAAGGTGCGAGGCCCTTGCTAAATTCTGTGCACAGACTTTGAGATCTATGCTTTAGACTGTATCTAAACCTGCTCCAACATGGACTGACATTCTGGCCTACTTTCAGCCGATGCGACTTGTCTTGTCGCTGAACAGTCGCTTTTTATGTATTCAGCACCTATGTATAATGTTGTAAAAATGCTCTAGAAGCTAAAGTCGCAGAAATGTCACACATATTTGGCCTGCAACTTTCTGTGCGACAAATTCAGACAGGAAAAATCAGTATAAATCCTTAGAAAATTATCCCCCAGTGTCTCCATCTGCTGGCGGTATTGAATAAGCATTGCTGCACTGATGGGGTATGCATTAGACGAAAAAAAAGAAGAAAAAGAAGAATAATACGCCCAGAAAAGAGGCGAAAAGGAGAAAAACGTAAAAAAACGTGAAAAAAAAGTAAGAGGAAGAGAAGGGAAAAAAAGGTGGAAATGGGTTTAAAAGTGATTTCGGCGGAGAAATATATATATATATATATATATATATATATATATATATATATATATATATGCGCACACACACACATAGATATAAACGTATTCTCCGTTGAGATATTGCAGCCGCTGCTGTGTCCAGGCCCAGGAGCCTTAGCACTGTGCTGTGATGTCACTCAATACCACTGACATCACTAGGTGTAAACAACATCTCTCCTTTGCTGTGTATGTGACTATGGAGCTGTTTGGTGATGTCGTCTATTACGGCCTTCATAGAAGCAACAGGAGATTGTTGCATCCATCTTGAACCCTCAGAACTACAGTGCTATGATGTCACTCACTTCCACAGGCCTTGCAGAGTGTAAACAACAACAACCCAGCTTTGTTGTGTATGTAACCAAAGGGATTTGTGATGTCACCTAGAACCTTCACAGCAGCGACAGCTTTATGAGGAGCATCAGCACTGCTCTGCCTGAGCAGAACCATCACCGCCATAGGTTGTCAAATAACCCGGATTTAACCCACACAGGTAAGTCCAATGGGGTGCAGGCATGTCCTCTATGCTTACAGCTTCCCGTGGGTGTTGGTTTGATACCGTTTGGGGACAGCCAAGGAGGCATCTGCAGGCAACAAAGGTAGGTGTGTGCTTGTGTGTGTGTTTCCTATGCAGATCCTAAGCCCAGTGTCACATGCAAGTAGGAGGAGTAAGAAGGGTTCCTGGCAAATCCGGGTTATGGATTGCATTTAAAAAGGCCCCGTGGGAGTGCAATGGGCCCCTGTCTTGCTGCTTAGCAATAATGGTATGGGTTTAGGTTCTGCTGTGTGTACTGGTGGTTGACTGCCCCCCAGCCCAGAGTGTGCATGGAAAATTGTCTGGCAGCCTCCCTGACAGCAAGCAGTGATAGTGCCCATGAAGGGGACCTTGTTGGGCCCGCCCCTTTCACGGTTATCGCTTCTCGGCCTTTTGGCTAAGATCAAGTGTAGTATCTGTTCTTATCAGTTTAATATCTGATACGTCCCCTATCTGGGGACCATATATTAAATGGATTTTTGAGAACGGGGGCCGATTTCGAAGCTTGCTTCCGTCGCCCTATGCATTGACCCGATATGGCAGTATCTTCGGGTACAGTGCACCACCCCCTTACAGGGTTAAAAAGAAAGATTCCTACTTTCATTGCTACCTGCTTGCTGGCTAGCCAGCTAGCCAGCCCTGTGGGCCTTGCTGCTGCTGCAGCCAATAAACAAAAGGTGGTGCTGCTGCTGCTTCTGCTGCTTCTGCTTCTGCTTGTGTCTGGCCCCTGTTGGAGCGTCCAGGCACAGGACTTCTGCTGCTGCTGACTAAATGGCCTCCTTAATTGGATCATTTGAGTAGCCAGCACACCTGTGCAGGTAGGGCATGACATGATAGGCAGCTGCCTTGATAGCGGGTGGGTGCTGAATGTTCCTAATTGACAAAATAAGATTAATGCTTATGAAGAAATATAAAATCTCATCCCTTCCCCAATATCGCGCCACACCCCTACCCCTTAATTCCCTGGTTGAACGTGATGGACATATGTCTTTTTTCGACCGTACTAACTATGTAACTATGTAACATAACATGGGGGGGGGGGGGGTCTCCTGGCTGTTCACACAGGTGTGTCATTGCTGTACATTGACCATGCATTGCTTCTGTGGTATTGCAAAGGCAAAGACAAATGCTTCCAGCCATCCATTGCACTAATGGATTGGTCATCAGCTGGCTGTCTATGTCCCGCATCAATATAGACCAAAGTACAGAGGGTTAGGCTATGCTATTGTGCACCTACCTGATGCATCAGAAGGTGCGAGGCCCTTGCTAAATTCTGTGCACAGACTTTGAGATCTATGCTTTAGACTGTATCTAAACCTGCTCCAACATGGACTGACATTCTGGCCTACTTTCAGCCGATGCGACTTGTCTGTCGCTGAACAGTCGCTTTTTATGTATTCAGCACCTATGTATAATGTTGTAAAAATGCTCTAGAAGCTAAAGTCGCAGAAATGTCACACATATTTGGCCTGCAACTTTCTGTGCGACAAATTCAGACAGGAAAAATCAGTATAAATCCTTAGAAAATTATCCCCCAGTGTCTCCATCTGCTGGCGGTATTGAATAAGCATTGCTGCACTGATGGGGTATGCATTAGACGAAAAAAAAGAAGAAAAAGAAGAATAATACGCCCAGAAAAGAGGCGAAAAGGAGAAAAACGTAAAAAAACGTGAAAAAAAAGTAAGAGGAAGAGAAGGGAAAAAAAGGTGGAAATGGGTTTAAAAGTGATTTCGGCGGAGAAATATATATATATATATATATATATATATATATATATATATATGCGCACACACACACATAGATATAAACGTATTCTCCGTTGAGATATTGCAGCCGCTGCTGTGTCCAGGCCCAGGAGCCTTAGCACTGTGCTGTGATGTCACTCAATACCACTGACATCACTAGGTGTAAACAACATCTCTCCTTTGCTGTGTATGTGACTATGGAGCTGTTTGGTGATGTCGTCTATTACGGCCTTCATAGAAGCAACAGGAGATTGTTGCATCCATCTTGAACCCTCAGAACTACAGTGCTATGATGTCACTCACTTCCACAGGCCTTGCAGAGTGTAAACAACAACAACCCAGCTTTGTTGTGTATGTAACCAAAGGGATTTGTGATGTCACCTAGAACCTTCACAGCAGCGACAGCTTTATGAGGAGCATCAGCACTGCTCTGCCTGAGCAGAACCATCACCGCCATAGGTTGTCAAATAACCCGGATTTAACCCACACAGGTAAGTCCAATGGGGTGCAGGCATGTCCTCTATGCTTACAGCTTCCCGTGGGTGTTGGTTTGATACCGTTTGGGGACAGCCAAGGAAGCATCTGCAGGCAACAAAGGTAGGTGTGTGCTTGTGTGTGTGTTTCCTATGCAGATCCTAAGCCCAGTGTCACATGCAAGTAGGAGGAGTAAGAAGGGTTCCTGGCAAATCCGGGTTATGGATTGCATTTAAAAAGGCCCCGTGGGAGTGCAATGGGCCCCTGTCTTGCTGCTTAGCAATAATGGTATGGGTTTAGGTTCTGCTGTGTGTACTGGTGGTTGACTGCCCCCCAGCCCAGAGTGTGCATGGAAAATTGTCTGGCAGCCTCCCTGACAGCAAGCAGTGATAGTGCCCATGAAGGGGACCTTGTTGGGCCCGCCCCTTTCACGGTTATCGCTTCTCGGCCTTTTGGCTAAGATCAAGTGTAGTATCTGTTCTTATCAGTTTAATATCTGATACGTCCCCTATCTGGGGACCATATATTAAATGGATTTTTGAGAACGGGGGCCGATTTCGAAGCTTGCTTCCGTCGCCCTATGCATTGACCCGATATGGCAGTATCTTCGGGTACAGTGCACCACCCCCTTACAGGGTTAAAAAGAAAGATTCCTACTTTCATTGCTACCTGCTTGCTGGCTAGCCAGCTAGCCAGCCCTGTGGGCCTTGCTGCTGCTGCAGCCAATAAACAAAAGGTGGTGCTGCTGCTGCTTCTGCTTCTGCTTGTGTCTGGCCCCTGTTGGAGCGTCCAGGCACAGGACTTCTGCTGCTGCTGACTAAATGGCCTCCTTAATTGGATCATTTGAGTAGCCAGCACACCTGTGCAGGTAGGGCATGACATGATAGGCAGCTGCCTTGATAGCGGGTGGGTGCTGAATGTTCCTAATTGACAAAATAAGATTAATGCTTATGAAGAAATATAAAATCTCATCCCTTCCCCAATATCGCGCCACACCCCTACCCCTTAATTCCCTGGTTGAACGTGATGGACATATGTCTTTTTTCGACCGTACTAACTATGTAACTATGTAACATAACATGGGGGGGGGGGGGGTCTCCTGGCTGTTCACACAGGTGTGTCATTGCTGTACATTGACCATGCATTGCTTCTGTGGTATTGCAAAGGCAAAGACAAATGCTTCCAGCCATCCATTGCACTAATGGATTGGTCATCAGCTGGCTGTCTATGTCCCGCATCAATATAGACCAAAGTACAGAGGGTTAGGCTATGCTATTGTGCACCTACCTGATGCATCAGAAGGTGCGAGGCCCTTGCTAAATTCTGTGCACAGACTTTGAGATCTATGCTTTAGACTGTATCTAAACCTGCTCCAACATGGACTGACATTCTGGCCTACTTTCAGCCGATGCGACTTGTCTGTCGCTGAACAGTCGCTTTTTATGTATTCAGCACCTATGTATAATGTTGTAAAAATGCTCTAGAAGCTAAAGTCGCAGAAATGTCACACATATTTGGCCTGCAACTTTCTGTGCGACAAATTCAGACAGGAAAAATCAGTATAAATCCTTAGAAAATTATCCCCCAGTGTCTCCATCTGCTGGCGGTATTGAATAAGCATTGCTGCACTGATGGGGTATGCATTAGACGAAAAAAAAGAAGAAAAAGAAGAATAATACGCCCAGAAAAGAGGCGAAAAGGAGAAAAACGTAAAAAAACGTGAAAAAAAAGTAAGAGGAAGAGAAGGGAAAAAAAGGTGGAAATGGGTTTAAAAGTGATTTCGGCGGAGAAATATATATATATATATATATATATATATATATATATATATATATATATATATATATATGCGCACACACACACATAGATATAAACGTATTCTCCGTTGAGATATTGCAGCCGCTGCTGTGTCCAGGCCCAGGAGCCTTAGCACTGTGCTGTGATGTCACTCAATACCACTGACATCACTAGGTGTAAACAACATCTCTCCTTTGCTGTGTATGTGACTATGGAGCTGTTTGGTGATGTCGTCTATTACGGCCTTCATAGAAGCAACAGGAGATTGTTGCATCCATCTTGAACCCTCAGAACTACAGTGCTATGATGTCACTCACTTCCACAGGCCTTGCAGAGTGTAAACAACAACAACCCAGCTTTGTTGTGTATGTAACCAAAGGGATTTGTGATGTCACCTAGAACCTTCACAGCAGCGACAGCTTTATGAGGAGCATCAGCACTGCTCTGCCTGAGCAGAACCATCACCGCCATAGGTTGTCAAATAACCCGGATTTAACCCACACAGGTAAGTCCAATGGGGTGCAGGCATGTCCTCTATGCTTACAGCTTCCCGTGGGTGTTGGTTTGATACCGTTTGGGGACAGCCAAGGAGGCATCTGCAGGCAACAAAGGTAGGTGTGTGCTTGTGTGTGTGTTTCCTATGCAGATCCTAAGCCCAGTGTCACATGCAAGTAGGAGGAGTAAGAAGGGTTCCTGGCAAATCCGGGTTATGGATTGCATTTAAAAAGGCCCCGTGGGAGTGCAATGGGCCCCTGTCTTGCTGCTTAGCAATAATGGTATGGGTTTAGGTTCTGCTGTGTGTACTGGTGGTTGACTGCCCCCCAGCCCAGAGTGTGCATGGAAAATTGTCTGGCAGCCTCCCTGACAGCAAGCAGTGATAGTGCCCATGAAGGGGACCTTGTTGGGCCCGCCCCTTTCACGGTTATCGCTTCTCGGCCTTTTGGCTAAGATCAAGTGTAGTATCTGTTCTTATCAGTTTAATATCTGATACGTCCCCTATCTGGGGACCATATATTAAATGGATTTTTGAGAACGGGGGCCGATTTCGAAGCTTGCTTCCGTCGCCCTATGCATTGACCCGATATGGCAGTATCTTCGGGTACAGTGCACCACCCCCTTACAGGGTTAAAAAGAAAGATTCCTACTTTCATTGCTACCTGCTTGCTGGCTAGCCAGCTAGCCAGCCCTGTGGGCCTTGCTGCTGCTGCAGCCAATAAACAAAAGGTGGTGCTGCTGCTGCTTCTGCTGCTTCTGCTTCTGCTTGTGTCTGGCCCCTGTTGGAGCGTCCAGGCACAGGACTTCTGCTGCTGCTGACTAAATGGCCTCCTTAATTGGATCATTTGAGTAGCCAGCACACCTGTGCAGGTAGGGCATGACATGATAGGCAGCTGCCTTGATAGCGGGTGGGTGCTGAATGTTCCTAATTGACAAAATAAGATTAATGCTTATGAAGAAATATAAAATCTCATCCCTTCCCCAATATCGCGCCACACCCCTACCCCTTAATTCCCTGGTTGAACGTGATGGACATATGTCTTTTTTCAACCGTACTAACTATGTAACTATGTAACATAACATGGGGGGGGGGGGGTCTCCTGGCTGTTCACACAGGTGTGTCATTGCTGTACATTGACCATGCATTGCTTCTGTGGTATTGCAAAGGCAAAGACAAATGCTTCCAGCCATCCATTGCACTAATGGATTGGTCATCAGCTGGCTGTCTATGTCCCGCATCAATATAGACCAAAGTACAGAGGGTTAGGCTATGCTATTGTGCACCTACCTGATGCATCAGAAGGTGCGAGGCCCTTGCTAAATTCTGTGCACAGACTTTGAGATCTATGCTTTAGACTGTATCTAAACCTGCTCCAACATGGACTGACATTCTGGCCTACTTTCAGCCGATGCGACTTGTCTGTCGCTGAACAGTCGCTTTTTATGTATTCAGCACCTATGTATAATGTTGTAAAAATGCTCTAGAAGCTAAAGTCGCAGAAATGTCACACATATTTGGCCTGCAACTTTCTGTGCGACAAATTCAGACAGGAAAAATCAGTATAAATCCTTAGAAAATTATCCCCCAGTGTCTCCATCTGCTGGCGGTATTGAATAAGCATTGCTGCACTGATGGGGTATGCATTAGACGAAAAAAAAGAAGAAAAAGAAGAATAATACGCCCAGAAAAGAGGCGAAAAGGAGAAAAACGTAAAAAAACGTGAAAAAAAAGTAAGAGGAAGAGAAGGGAAAAAAAGGTGGAAATGGGTTTAAAAGTGATTTCGGCGGAGAAATATATATATATATATATATATATATATATATATATATATATATATGCGCACACACACACATAGATATAAACGTATTCTCCGTTGAGATATTGCAGCCGCTGCTGTGTCCAGGCCCAGGAGCCTTAGCACTGTGCTGTGATGTCACTCAATACCACTGACATCACTAGGTGTAAACAACATCTCTCCTTTGCTGTGTATGTGACTATGGAGCTGTTTGGTGATGTCGTCTATTACGGCCTTCATAGAAGCAACAGGAGATTGTTGCATCCATCTTGAACCCTCAGAACTACAGTGCTATGATGTCACTCACTTCCACAGGCCTTGCAGAGTGTAAACAACAACAACCCAGCTTTGTTGTGTATGTAACCAAAGGGATTTGTGATGTCACCTAGAACCTTCACAGCAGCGACAGCTTTATGAGGAGCATCAGCACTGCTCTGCCTGAGCAGAACCATCACCGCCATAGGTTGTCAAATAACCCGGATTTAACCCACACAGGTAAGTCCAATGGGGTGCAGGCATGTCCTCTATGCTTACAGCTTCCCGTGGGTGTTGGTTTGATACCGTTTGGGGACAGCCAAGGAGGCATCTGCAGGCAACAAAGGTAGGTGTGTGCTTGTGTGTGTGTTTCCTATGCAGATCCTAAGCCCAGTGTCACATGCAAGTAGGAGGAGTAAGAAGGGTTCCTGGCAAATCCGGGTTATGGATTGCATTTAAAAAGGCCCCGTGGGAGTGCAATGGGCCCCTGTCTTGCTGCTTAGCAATAATGGTATGGGTTTAGGTTCTGCTGTGTGTACTGGTGGTTGACTGCCCCCCAGCCCAGAGTGTGCATGGAAAATTGTCTGGCAGCCTCCCTGACAGCAAGCAGTGATAGTGCCCATGAAGGGGACCTTGTTGGGCCCGCCCCTTTCACGGTTATCGCTTCTCGGCCTTTTGGCTAAGATCAAGTGTAGTATCTGTTCTTATCAGTTTTCATGCTGGTGGGGATGGGTGCTGCATGGAGGATGCAGGTGTACCAGGGCTTTCCGGGGCTGGTTCTGAGGAATCAGCTCGACGGCTGCCCCGATGTGACCTGTTCCCTCCGGGTCTCGCCATGAGGCTGAGAGGGTCTAGAGCCGAGGTACTTTTGTGCCTCGGGGAGTGGTGACCCCGAGGTGCCGAAACTCACTGGGAGAATAGGCTCACTGAGTTGAAGCACGGGCACCATAATCTCTTCACCTTGTGGCACTCACCTCTTGATTCCCGGCCTTCTGGCTAGGATCAGAGAAATTTTTATAGATCCGGCCGGATGTCCGGGCAGTATATCTGCACACATTCACTTATTTATTTATTTTTTGTCTCACTGTGTCACTTTTTGCGTGTTGTGTGTTCACAGGATTTGTCAGGATGCGGTAGCCCTTCTGGGTGTCCCTCCTGGCGGTCTAGGGGAGGTGTGTGTGGCCATTAGGTTCCGCACCTCCCTGCAAACACCCCGGGTACTCCTGCTTCGCAGGGTACCTACCGTAATCGGCTCTGCGGGCAGATACCTTGGCTAACGCCAAGGGGGATGCCGGGAGCATTTGTGGTCTCCTAGTAGCTTCGGCGAAAAGGGACATCGAACCTGGAACCTCGCAGGTACCTTTTGGTCCGGAGGCGAAGGGTAAGGTTTGTTGGGGGGCCTCTCTCCTATCGGAGAAGGGCTTGCGATAGACCGCATCCTTTGTGCACGTTTTTTTTAGTGTAACACGTTTGCACTTTTTCTTGCACTTTGGGTGAATCGAAAGCACGTTCCTCGGCTTTAGATAAAAAAAAAAAAAAAAAATCTGTTCTTATCAGTTTAATATCTGATACGTCCCCTATCTGGGGACCATATATTAAATGGATTTTTGAGAACGGGGGCCGATTTCGAAGCTTGCTTCCGTCGCCCTATGCATTGACCCGATATGGCAGTATCTTCGGGTACAGTGCACCACCCCCTTACAGGGTTAAAAAGAAAGATTCCTACTTTCATTGCTACCTGCTTGCTGGCTAGCCAGCTAGCCAGCCCTGTGGGCCTTGCTGCTGCTGCAGCCAATAAACAAAAGGTGGTGCTGCTGCTGCTTCTGCTGCTTCTGCTTCTGCTTGTGTCTGGCCCCTGTTGGAGCGTCCAGGCACAGGACTTCTGCTGCTGCTGACTAAATGGCCTCCTTAATTGGATCATTTGAGTAGCCAGCACACCTGTGCAGGTAGGGCATGACATGATAGGCAGCTGCCTTGATAGCGGGTGGGTGCTGAATGTTCCTAATTGACAAAATAAGATTAATGCTTATGAAGAAATATAAAATCTCATCCCTTCCCCAATATCGCGCCACACCCCTACCCCTTAATTCCCTGGTTGAACGTGATGGACATATGTCTTTTTTCGACCGTACTAACTATGTAACTATGTAACATAACATGGGGGGGGGGGGGTCTCCTGGCTGTTCACACAGGTGTGTCATTGCTGTACATTGACCATGCATTGCTTCTGTGGTATTGCAAAGGCAAAGACAAATGCTTCCAGCCATCCATTGCACTAATGGATTGGTCATCAGCTGGCTGTCTATGTCCCGCATCAATATAGACCAAAGTACAGAGGGTTAGGCTATGCTATTGTGCACCTACCTGATGCATCAGAAGGTGCGAGGCCCTTGCTAAATTCTGTGCACAGACTTTGAGATCTATGCTTTAGACTGTATCTAAACCTGCTCCAACATGGACTGACATTCTGGCCTACTTTCAGCCGATGCGACTTGTCTGTCGCTGAACAGTCGCTTTTTATGTATTCAGCACCTATGTATAATGTTGTAAAAATGCTCTAGAAGCTAAAGTCGCAGAAATGTCACACATATTTGGCCTGCAACTTTCTGTGCGACAAATTCAGACAGGAAAAATCAGTATAAATCCTTAGAAAATTATCCCCCAGTGTCTCCATCTGCTGGCGGTATTGAATAAGCATTGCTGCACTGATGGGGTATGCATTAGACGAAAAAAAAGAAGAAAAAGAAGAATAATACGCCCAGAAAAGAGGCGAAAAGGAGAAAAACGTAAAAAAACGTGAAAAAAAAGTAAGAGGAAGAGAAGGGAAAAAAAGGTGGAAATGGGTTTAAAAGTGATTTCGGCGGAGAAATATATATATATATATATATATATATATATATATATATATGCGCACACACACACATAGATATAAACGTATTCTCCGTTGAGATATTGCAGCCGCTGCTGTGTCCAGGCCCAGGAGCCTTAGCACTGTGCTGTGATGTCACTCAATACCACTGACATCACTAGGTGTAAACAACATCTCTCCTTTGCTGTGTATGTGACTATGGAGCTGTTTGGTGATGTCGTCTATTACGGCCTTCATAGAAGCAACAGGAGATTGTTGCATCCATCTTGAACCCTCAGAACTACAGTGCTATGATGTCACTCACTTCCACAGGCCTTGCAGAGTGTAAACAACAACAACCCAGCTTTGTTGTGTATGTAACCAAAGGGATTTGTGATGTCACCTAGAACCTTCACAGCAGCGACAGCTTTATGAGGAGCATCAGCACTGCTCTGCCTGAGCAGAACCATCACCGCCATAGGTTGTCAAATAACCCGGATTTAACCCACACAGGTAAGTCCAATGGGGTGCAGGCATGTCCTCTATGCTTACAGCTTCCCGTGGGTGTTGGTTTGATACCGTTTGGGGACAGCCAAGGAGGCATCTGCAGGCAACAAAGGTAGGTGTGTGCTTGTGTGTGTGTTTCCTATGCAGATCCTAAGCCCAGTGTCACATGCAAGTAGGAGGAGTAAGAAGGGTTCCTGGCAAATCCGGGTTATGGATTGCATTTAAAAAGGCCCCGTGGGAGTGCAATGGGCCCCTGTCTTGCTGCTTAGCAATAATGGTATGGGTTTAGGTTCTGCTGTGTGTACTGGTGGTTGACTGCCCCCCAGCCCAGAGTGTGCATGGAAAATTGTCTGGCAGCCTCCCTGACAGCAAGCAGTGATAGTGCCCATGAAGGGGACCTTGTTGGGCCCGCCCCTTTCACGGTTATCGCTTCTCGGCCTTTTGGCTAAGATCAAGTGTAGTATCTGTTCTTATCAGTTTAATATCTGATACGTCCCCTATCTGGGGACCATATATTAAATGGATTTTTGAGAACGGGGGCCGATTTCGAAGCTTGCTTCCGTCGCCCTATGCATTGACCCGATATGGCAGTATCTTCGGGTACAGTGCACCACCCCCTTACAGGGTTAAAAAGAAAGATTCCTACTTTCATTGCTACCTGCTTGCTGGCTAGCCAGCTAGCCAGCCCTGTGGGCCTTGCTGCTGCTGCAGCCAATAAACAAAAGGTGGTGCTGCTGCTGCTTCTGCTTCTTCTGCTTCTGCTTGTGTCTGGCCCCTGTTGGAGCGTCCAGGCACAGGACTTCTGCTGCTGCTGACTAAATGGCCTCCTTAATTGGATCATTTGAGTAGCCAGCACACCTGTGCAGGTAGGGCATGACATGATAGGCAGCTGCCTTGATAGCGGGTGGGTGCTGAATGTTCCTAATTGACAAAATAAGATTAATGCTTATGAAGAAATATAAAATCTCATCCCTTCCCCAATATCGCGCCACACCCCTACCCCTTAATTCCCTGGTTGAACGTGATGGACATATGTCTTTTTTCGACCGTACTAACTATGTAACTATGTAACATAACATGGGGGGGGGGGGGTCTCCTGGCTGTTCACACAGGTGTGTCATTGCTGTACATTGACCAT
>NW_026610212.1:0-16609 GCF_029499605.1 Hyla sarda | reverse complement strand
CGGATACTGGAAGCCTGTGCTAGCATTTCTCCTGTGGTGTATATAGCAGTATATAGCAGTGTATACGGATACTGGAAGCCTGTGCTAGCATTTCTCCTGCGGTGTATATAGTAGTATATAGCAGTGTATACGGATACTGGAAGCCTGTGCTAGAATTTCTCCTGCGGTGTTGCTATCAGTGTGTGAAGAGTGGGAGAAGAGGGTTGCATTGACAATCCAACACAATGGGCAGCACATTGAACACATTTTATAAGTGGTCAGAAACTTGTAAATAACTCATGAAATAATAAAGTTACGTTAAAACCAAGCACATCATTGTTTTTCTTGTGAAATTCCCAATAAGTTTGATGTGTCACATGACCCTCTTCCTATTGAAAAAACTAAAGTTGGATTCAAAATGGCCGACTTCAAAATGGCCACCATGGTCACCACCCATCTTGAAAAGTTTCCCCCTCACATATACTAATGTGCCACAAACAGGAAGTTAATATCCCCAACCATTCCCCTTTTATTAAGGTGTATCCATATGAATGGCCCACCCTGTATAATGAACGCATTTTAATATTTCTGACATTTAAAGGAGTAGTCCAGTGGTGATTCAGTGGTGAGCAACTTATCCCCTATCCTAAGGATAGGGGATAAGTTGCAGATCGCGGGGGGTCCGACCCCTGGGGCCCCCCGCGATCTCCTGTACGGAGCCCCGACAGCCCGCTGGAAGGGGGCGTGTCGACCTCCGCACGAGGCGGCGGCCGACACGCCCCCTCAATACAACTCTATGGCAGAGCCGAAGCGCTGCCTTCGGCAATCTCCGGCTCTGCCATAGAGATGTATTGAGGGGGCGTGTCGGCCGCCGCCTCGTGCGGGGGTCGACACCCGCTATCTCGGCGGAGAGCCGGGGCCCCGTACAGAGAGATCGCAGGGGGCCCCAGCGGTCGGACCCCCCGCGATCTCAAACTTATCCCCTATCCTTAGGATAGGGGATAAGTTTTTCACCACTGGACTACCCCTTTAAGCACGCGGAGTTACCGCATATGATAAATTTTTTATTAGATTATTTTATTTAAAAAATGGGAAAAGAGGGGATTCAAACTTTTAATAGGAAGGGGTTAATTACATCAAAGAGTGTCTCTTGAGGTTGGAGGACCAAGCATGTCCACACATCAGCCCATTAAAGGGGTATTCCAGGGATTTTTTTTTATTTGACTATGCTACAGGGGCTGTAAAGTTAGTGTAGTTCATAATATAGTGTCTGTACCTGTGTGTGACGGTTTTTCTCACAATTCTGTGATTTTCACCCCAATATTTATTTTTACCAGCATACAAAATGACTGTTGTCTCAGAATTTTCCCAGGTTGCAATGTGGCCAAGACCTGACATCACTAGTCAGCTGATGACAGGGAGCCTGTCTGCTTCACTGGGTGGAGGGATCAATCTGCAACTAATGCAACAGCTGGAGGCACCCTGATTGAAAACCACAGGTCTTTTGAATGGATGCAGCTCATTTATGTTTCAATGGGTGGGGTGGCTGATGTGTGGGAGGGAGGAAATGGAATTGTGGGATTTGTAGTAAAAACAAAGAAAAGTCAAACAGGAAATACCAGTTCACAAAAAGCTAGCCACAGTGTTATGGTAATCTCACAACATAGCCATTTAGCCCCAAGACAAGCACAAATCCTTCCTAAGAATGTCCATTACTGTCTGCCAGGTACGTACTAAAATCAGCTTATGGTGGAGAACCCCTTTAATATCAATGGACCCTGTGTCATGTTTTTTTTCTCCTTCAAGGGCACTGCAGGGAATTTAGCATTTACTACTGGGTTCCACCACAGATTACAGCTTATTATTGGTGGATCCTTCCTAAAAAAGGAATAATTACAACCTAACTCAGTGTTCCCCAACCAGCGTGTCTCCAGCTATTGCAAAACTACAACAACCAGCATGCCCGGACAGCCAACGGCTGTCCGGGCATGCTGGGCGTTGTAGTGTTGCAATAGCTGGAGACACGCTGGTCGGGGAACACTGCTATATAAGACCTGATCAGTGCTATAAGCAGCAGTATACATAGGAATAAAACATAGTATGGACAAAGTATTTTGTACTTATCAAGCCCTGCCAAAGTTTATATTAGGACACCTGAAAAGCGTCACAGACTAACTGTTCATGAACATTCTGACATACGAAATAAGTCTGTAAATGTTACCATGACAACCTCAGTGAAAGCACAATATATACATTACCGCAGCCTTCAGGAATTCAGGAGGCGAAAAAAGACAAAACAATATTTGAGTATTTTAGAAAAAGTGTCCAAATTTTTTACTCGCAATCTATTGAGCATCTTCTTCAAAGTACCAAACCCCTCCAAGAAGGTGACTTTTAGAGATGAGCGAACTTACAGTAAATTCGATTCGTCACGAACTTCTCGGCTCGGCAGTTAATGACTTATCCTGCATAAATTAGTTCAGCTTTCCGGTGCTCCGGTGGGCTGGAAAAGGTGGATACAGTCCTAGGAGACTCTTTCCTAGGAATGTATCCACCTTTTCCAGCCCACCGGAGCACCTGAAGGCTAAACTAATTTACGCAGGATAAGTCATCAACTGCCGAGCCGAGAAGTTCGTGACGAATCGAATTTACTGTAAGTTCGCTCATCTCCACTTATCAGCTACTGTATGCTACAAAGGAAGTTCTTTTCTTTTTGAATTTCCTTTCGGTCTGACCACAGTGCTCTCTGCTGACACCTCTGTCCATGTCAGGAACTGTCCAGAGCAGGAGAGGTTTGCTATGGGGATTTTCTCCTACTCTGGACAGTTCCTGACACGGACAAAAGGGGTCAGCAGAGAGCACTGTGGGCAAACAGAAAAGAAATTCAAAATGAAAAGAACTTCCTCTGGAGCATACAGCAGCTGATAAGTACTGGAAGAATTAAGATTTTTTATAGAAGTAATTTACAAATCTGTTTAACTTTTTGGCACCAGTTTATTTAAAAAAAAATAAAAATTCAAGCGGAGTACCCCTTTAAGTCTGTGTTCACATTGTGGTCCTTTATCCACACTAACAGTGGGGACCACAGTGGAACCCAATGTAATTCAATGGAACCCGTTATACAATCGGACACTATGTCAAGGCTTCCATTGTAAGCATAGGGCAGATGTGACCATACACTATAGTTAGCTGTCGGTGGAATGCTTGTTTGACTCATACACATGCATGTTTACCTAGGCCAAGTGTGCATGTGTTTTAGTGGTGGGGGGGGGGGGGGTTAAACGGTTCCAAAATATTCCAAACAAAAAAGATCAGGCAATTGAAATCCAACATGTCCAATCCCTCTTTATCTCAACATCTACCATCAGGGAGAGTCTGAAGACCCCTATACACATTAGATGGTCGACTAGTCCAAATTAAATAGCTGGGTTTTGCCGATGTTTATCTCAATAAATGGCGTAAAATTATGGAACACGAGGTGGACGGGCATTATGGGAGCAGGAGCCTAGCCTCACCTCCATAGTGCAAAGATGGATGTTTACATATAAGCAACCAAGGCCAATATCTCCATAAAGGCGGCATCCATCTGGGTAAGCGACAAATCCTTTTAATCTGGTTCACCAGCATTATAACCCAGTGTATTGGGTATAGTGCTGGTGAAAACAGCTGTCCGTTTCTCTTTAAATGGGCACTGTCACCAAACATTTTTTTTTTTTGATATGTTGTAGTACAACATATCTCTAATATAGATCTATTTTTTTTTCCATTAAATTAGTTTATTTTACATTTGAAAACCGGCCACTAGGGGTCTCCCTCCTAGTGGCCGGCTGCAGGCTGGCATGACGGGCATCGGTCCTTATTCATTCAGCCTGCGCTTGCTCCATGCCTGTCAATCAGACAGGTGGAAGAGAGCGCTGAGAGCGAATTGGCTCCCTGGCCTCACCCGCCTCCCGGCATATACGCGGAGCTGCTGCTGCTGGCCGCAGCACTTGGGTATGTCTGGATCGGGGAGGGGGAAGGGGGGGGGGGGGTTGTTAGGGCCGCAGCCATAACATATTTATTGTTCTGGGGGGGGGCTGCACAGGGTGCCCACAGCTGTTTCACCACTACAACTCCCAGCATGCCCTGACAGCCAATAGATGTCAGGGCAAGCTGGGAGTTGTAGTGGTGAAACAGCTGGATGCACCCTGTGTAGATGAACTAAGGACAGAAGTCGGCCCCCCCAGCAGGCATCAGTGATGTCTGCCTGCTGGGGAAGTCTAACTGGTAGTGAGCACACTACCAGGCAGACAAAAAAGCATTTTTTATATAGTAAAAAAAAAAAATTTAAAGCAGGGAGGGGGTTAGGGAGAGATGGGCAAATAGGCAGGGACAGAAAAAAAAAAAAAAAAAAAAAAAGGATTGTGGGAGCTACCCTTTAAAGGGGTACTTCCCTGGAAAAAATAAATTCTAATCAACTGGTGCCAGAAAGTTAAACAGATTTGTAAAATACTTCTATTTAAAAATATTGATCCTTCCAGTACTTATCAGCTGCTATATGCTCCACAGGAAGTTCTTTTCTTTTTGAATTTCCACTCTGTCCACTCTCTGACCACAGTGATCTCTGCTGACACCTCTGTCCATTTTAGGAACTGTACAGTGCAGGATAGGTTTGCTATGGGGATTTGCTTCTACTCTGGACAGTTCCTAAAATGGATAGAGGTGACAGCAGAGAGCACTGTGGTCAGACAGAAAGGAAATTCAAAAAGAAAAGAACTTCCTCTGGAACATACATCAGCTGATAAGTACTGGAAGGATTACGATTTTTAAATAGAAGTAATTTACAAATCTGTTTAACTTTCTGGCACCAGCGGATTTAAAAAAAAAAAAAAAAAAATAATAATAATAATAATAATAATAATAATAATGTTTTCCAGTGGAGTACCCCTTTAAGCTGCACAGTCACAGACACATATATGAAGAGTTGACATCCAAAGTGTTAATGCCAGAATTCCTGAGAGGTGCTCATGCCATGTTTAGACACGTTCTAGGATCTAAGAAACCCTCCATCTCAGAGTTCCTCAAGGCTCCCTCGGGGTCCATTTCGACAGAAGACAATAGATACTTATCTCCTTCAGTTCCGAAAATTTCCTTCCTGAGGCTTTTAACATTGCTTTGTCCATTCATGGTTTATACCACCGAGGAATTTCTGTTATGGACAGGACTCCTATCAAAGTCCTATATCCCACAGAGTGTACTCAATGGCATCAATTTATAAGTCAAAGCTGACAATAAAATATATAGTAAACCCCCCCCCCCCCCAAAAGACCAAATTTAGTGTGACCGATTCTCAGACCCCCAAACAGTATGAATAAGCAGGTGAATCGCACAAAGCTTTAGCTTTTCCCTCGTCCCTACAAGCTTTTATACTGTTATTGCCTATTGTAAATGGATATCAGAACACTTGCTATAGATAACTACTGTAAGGGTATGTTCACATTTGGGGGATACACTGTGAATATATTGCAGAAGATTCAGGGGACGGAAAAATCTGCAGCTTAATACAGTAGCAGCTTGTGTTGAATTGGTTGTATGCAGTAACTACTACTAAAATGCAGCTATTAAAGGGGTATTCCAGGAAAAACTTTTTTTTTTATATCAACTGGCTCCAGAAAGTTAAACAGATTTGTAAATTACTTCTATAAAAAAAAATCTTAAAGGGGTACTCCGGTGAAACCCTTTTTTCTTTTAAATCAGCTGGTGGCGGAAAGTTAAACATATTTGTAAATTACTTCTATTAAAAAATCTTAATCCTTCCTGTACTTATTAGCTGCTGAATGCTACAGAGGAAATTCCTTTCTTTTTGGAACACTGATGACATCACAAGCACAGTGCTCTCTGCTGACATCTCTGTCCATTTTAGCAACCGTGCATAGCAGATGTATGCTAAGGGCAGCATGGTGGCTCAGTGGTTAGCACTGCTGCCTTGCAGCGCTGGGTACTTGGGTTCAAATCCCACTAAGAACAACAATAAATAAAGTGTTATTATTATTATAATAATGTCAGCAGAGAGAACTGTGCTCGTGATGTCATCAGAGAGCATTCCAAAAAGAAAAGAATTTCCTCTGTAGTATTCAGCAGCTAATAAGTACAGGAAGGATTAAGATTTTTTAATAGAAGTAATTTACAAATATGTTTAACTTTCTGCCACCAGTTGATTTAAAAGAAAAAAAGGTTTTTACCGGAGTACTACTTTAATCCTTTCAATAATTATCAGCTGCTGAAGTTCAGTTGTTGTTTTCTGTCTGGCAACAGTGCTCTCTGCTGACATCTCTGCTTGTCTCGGGAACTGCACAGAGTAGAAGAGGTTTGCTATGGGGATTTGCTTCTAAACTGGGCGGTTCCCGAGACAGGTGTCATCAGAGAGCACTTAGACAGAAAGGAACAACTCCACTTCAGGAGCTCATAAGTACTGAAAGGATTAAGATTTTTTAATAGAAGTAATTTACAAATCTGTTTACCTTTCTGAAGCCAGTTGATATATAAAAAAAAAAGTTTTTTCCTGGATAACCCCTTTAATCTTCGTTTTGTTTATACTTTCCTATTTTAGCTATTAAGCAGTTAGGGCAGTGTTCCCCATCCAGTGTGCCTCCAGCTGTTGCAAAACAAAAATTCCCACCATGCCCGGACAGCCTTTGACATGTAGTTTTACATGTATTACAAGTATTAAAGGGGTACTCTGCTGCTCAGCGTTTGGAACAAACTGTCCCAAACGGTGGAGCCGGCTCCGGGAGCTCGTGACTTCATAACCCCACCCCCTCATGACATCACACTCCGCTCCCTCAATGCAAGTCTATGGGAGGGGGTGTGACGATGTCACGCCCCGCCCCCTCAATGCAAGTCTATGGGAAGGGGCATGACAGCCGTCACCCCCCCTCCCATAGGCTTGCATTGAGGGGGCGGGCGTGACATCGTGTGGGGGAGGGCCTATGACATCATAAGCTCCTGGCGCCGGCTCCAGCGTTTGGAACAGTTTGTTCCAAACGCTGAGCAGCGGAGTACCCCTTTAAAAGGAGATACCGCTGTCCCATTCACACGGCAGAATCTCCACAGTGGAAATGCTGCTTCCTGGATTCTGCAAAAACATTGAACATGTCTTGAAATTTTGCCGAATTCCGGGCAGAATCCCAGTGAACCCAATGGCGCTTTGAATTTCGTCTGCACTCTGTGTTCTGAGCACACAGAAATTCTGCTCCAATTCCACAAAACTGAAAAAATTCGGCAGCATGGTTTGCAGAACACAATTTGAGCGGAATAGCAGAATTTCCGCCATGTGAACAACAGGTGGAAAAAGTGAACCCGAATTTCTGCAGCGGATTTCAATTACCTAAAAGTAATCCGCTACTGAAATTCTAACTGCAATAAAATACACCCGTGTGAACGTTCACAAAGGTGAAAAATGGGTGGAATTCCACTGGCAGGTGCTAGGAGCGCTTGGAAATGCGCCATCTCATAGACGGCAATGCTTTTCCTAGAATTGACTATTCTTTCTGCGAATGCTGGAATCGGAATTTTCGGCCCAGAAACATGGTGCAGAAATTCTGGCGTGTGAACAGTGCAGCAGAATCCCATTGAAGTTAATGGAACTCTGCTGCTGTGGAATGTCCGTGCTGTATATTCATGCGGGATTCTGCTGTGTGAACATAGCCTTAGTTTGTTCATTTATGCTGCAGATTTAGTGCAGATTTTCCCAATTGATTTCAATGGGGAAGTGAAAATCCACAATAGATCAACAGTTGTTTTTCTGTGGAGATACTGCACATGCGCAGAAAAATAAGCACAGGTTTTTTTCTACAACATTAATATAATTCCAACCAAAATCCACAGCGGTAAATCCACTTTTATAATCCACACCATTTGCTGCAGATTTTCTGAGGCAGATTTTGGTGCAAATTCGGCAGCTTTTTAAAATGAATCTGCCATTTGCTATCCACACAGAATTTAATTATAATAATCTGAAATTTTTTTGAGACTTCTAAAGGCAGGGGACTTCCTAAAATATACAGTCTTAAAATGATGATTTTGGGCTCTACTATAAGGGTAAGTTCACACTGCGGAATCTCTGCTCGCGGAATTCCGCAGTGTGAACATACCCTTATTTTGCACCAAAATCTGCCTCAGAAAATGTCAGGTGGCCTCCACCGAAAATACTTTACAGGGGTACTCCTCTGGAAAACATTTTTTTTTTTTTTTTTTTAATGTAAATGACTTCTATTAAAAAAATCTTAATCCTTCCAGAATTTATCAGCTGCTATATGCTGCACAGGAAGTTCTTTCCTTTTTGAACTTCCTTTCTGTATGACCACAGTGCTCTCTGCTGACACCTCTGTCCATTTTAGGAACTGTATCGAGCAGGATAGGTTTGCTAGGGGGATTTGCTGCTACTCTGGACAGTTCCTAAAATGAAAAGAGATGTCAGCAGAGAGCACTGTGGTCAGACAGAAAAGAAATTTAAAAAGAAAAGAATTTCCTGTGGAGCATAGAGCAGCTAATAAGTACTGGAAGGATTAGGATTTTTAATAGAAGTCATTTAACAATCTGTTTTATACTTTCTGGCACCAGTTGACTTTTAAAAATCTATATATTTTCCAGAGAAGTACCCCTTTAACGGTAGGACCGCGGGGTACTGCGCCATCACCATTGAAGGCTATGCCGTTCTCGCAGAATTCCACATAAAGAATGAACATGTTCTTTCTTTGCGTGGAACAATTTCAGCGGCGGAATTGTCTGCCACTGAAATTCCGCAGTGTGAAAGAGTCTCGCGGAAACCCATTCACACTGATGGTTATGTTCACAGCGCGGAATTCCACAGGATTTCCACAGTGTGAACATACCCTTATAGGCGATGCTTATCTTTTCTTCTATAGTTCTCTAATAATACGTTGTTATCCAACAATATCACAGTTCACAAAACCATCTAAGGCTGCGTTCACACGGAGTAATTCAAGAGGAATTTACTAAAGTAATTCCTCTTGAATTCTCCGCTCCAAATTAATTCACATCTCCTCTGCCCATTGACGTTAATGTTTTTTCTGCTGTCCTGTTCACACTGCGGAAATTCTGCTAGCGGGAATTCTGACGCTGAATTCCGCTCCGCTTGAAGAATGAGCATGTTCCTTCTTCAAGCGGAATCCGCTAGCAGAAATCAATGGTAAAAAAAAATTCCGCCCGACATTGTTTTAGCGCAGAATTTGCATGGAAATGGCTGAAAAACCCTTCACTTCTTTCTCCCCCATTTTCCACGAGCAATTCCGCACAAATTCCGCGCGAATATGGGTGCGTTCACACCACGTTTTTGCTATACAGTTCCCGTATCAGGTTTTTGATGAAAAACAGATTCCTCAAAACCTGACTAAACTGTATCAAAACGTGTACAAATTTCAAACCGTATGTGAAAAATGACGTCCGGTTGCATTCGCTTTTTAAGAAAAAAACATATACATTTTTAACTTTTCACTCCATTTTGAATAAAGTTTCACTTGTTTGATTGAAATTCCATGAAACAAAACTGTGCAAAGTCAAAAACCGTATGGTGAAAACCTGATGGAACCTTATGCACATACAGTTCTGTACGGTTCCCATTGACTCCCATGTTAAAAAAAAAAACTGTATACAGTTTAATACAGTTTTTCACCCGGACCAAGAAACATGGTAGACTACAGTTTTGGATACGGGTAAAAAACTGGACAAAACTGTATGAGATGCAAAACAGACTAAGGCTGGGTTCACACCACGTTTTCTTAAATACGGTTCCCGTATACGGTTTGGAGGAGGGGGGCGGGGCTTAATCGCGGCGCCCGCACTCAGCCGTATTCGGGAACCGTATTTAATGCAAGTCTATGAGCCGACCGGAGTGAACCGCAGCCTCCGGTCGGCTTCGTTTTCGGCCGTATGCGGTTTCCCGACCGCAGGCAAAAACGTGGTCGACCACGGTTTGAGGTCCGGTCTTAAAAGCGCATACGGCGCAAAAATGAGCCGACCGGACCGAACGTTTCACTCCGGCCGGCTCATTGAAATGAATGACATACGGGAGCGCATACGAAGGCATACGGGAGCGCGAGGTTTTAGCTCCCCCCCTGCCGTATGCGCTCCCGTATGGGAGAAAATGTAGTGTGAACCCAGCCTAAACTGGATGATGCGTTTGACATACAGTTTACAATGTTAAGTCAATACAGTTTCCTATACAGTTCCATACGGTATTTAACTTGACACCGTATACGGGAACTGTATAACAAAAACGTGGTGTGCATGCAGCCTAACAAAAACATGGTGTGCATGCAGCCTAACAAAAACATGGTGTGCATGCAGCCTAACAAAAACGTGGTGTGCATGCAGCCTAATCCTTCCAATGATACATTTACACACATATTAATTATACAGCAATCCCTTAATGGGAACCCCGTGTGACCATCTGCGCACGTACCTGTAATCCTAATCTGACCGCCGGCTATAACCATTACACAGAGATTACCAAACCCTCCAATCCACACATGTATTAATATGCTACATTATATTCATCTACAAACTAGCCCCAGATTAATGCACATCCTCCTATACTTCACATGGGTAACTACATCCCTAATAGTACAAAGCACTAGAATGCAAGAAAATATAGACCCTTATCGGCCATTTGGTCTGTTTTCTGAGGTTACATACGTTTTTGAGTGTTCCCCATCCTGTGGCTCTCCAGCTGTTGCAAAACTACAATTCCCAGCATGTACTGATAACCTTTGGCTGCCCATCACTTACATTACAAAGTATTCCCCAACTCACTGTTTCCCAACCAGGGTGCCTCCAGCTGTTTCAAAACTACAACTCCCAGCATGCCCGGACAGCCAAAGGCTGTCCGGGCATGCTGGGAGTTGTAGTTTTGCAACAGCTGGAGGCACCCTGGTTGGGAAACACTGCTCTAACTGTTGCAAAACCACAAATCCCAGCATGTACTGATAACCTTTGGCTGCCCATCACTTACATTACAAAGTATTCCCCAACCTGTGTCTCTCTAACTCATTGTTTCCCAACCAGGGTGCCTCCAGCTGTTTCAAAACTACAACTCCCAGCATGCCCGGACAGCCAAAGGCTGTCCGGGCATGCTGGGAGTTGTAGTTTTGCAACAGCTGGAGGCACCCTGGTTGGGAAACACTGCTCTAACTGTTGCAAAACCACAAATCCCAGCATGTACTGATAACCTTTGGCTGCCCATCACTTACATCAGAAAGTATTCCCCAACCTGTGTCTCTCTAACTCACTGTTTCCCAACCAGGGTGCCTCCAGCTGTTTCAAAACTACAACTCCCAGCATGCTGGGAGTTGCAGTTTTGCAACAGCTGGAGGCACCCTGGTTGGGAAACAGTACTCTAAATGTTGCAAAACTACAACTCCCAGCATGTACTGTAAAGGCACAGGTTGGGGGATCTGCACATTAGAGGCAGTAGTGCACATTTGTGCCAGTGCCAACCTCTATCAATGCAGCAAAAATATAGCTATTAAAAACCCCAAATTCTTATAATAATACCTCACTGTATATCATTATATAATAGGCAGACATTCCAGCAGGGAGGAGGGGGGGGGGGAGGGGGGGGGGTTATCATGGGACATTCTCATAGGCAGAGGTCAGTGGGTTTTGGTGGGAAATGTGAAGCACCATCATTATCTGGCTAAAAGTTTTAAAATTTCCCCCCAAAAAACTCTTCGAAAGCCATGTTGGTCAATGTGCCACATAGGCATCACTTACAAGTACACCAAAGAGATGGACAGTAACCAGCCGAAATAAGTGGGATCACATGAGCTGACTATCTTGTCGATCACGGGACAGTTTCCTAATATGACGCACGGTTGGGACGTTTTTTTTTCTTCATATCTACACCCCCCCCCCCCCCCCCCTAAAATGTCCTGTTCAAGTACAGATACACAGAGAAATAATATGACCAACACTGAAGAGTCCTGCAAGGACCATACAGGATTTCGGGCAGTGTAGACAATTCCCTTATTATCAATGAAGAAGACTGGAATCTGTCACCTGCAATTTACATTCAAAACCGACAACACATTTAGAGGTCAGAGGTCACATGGTAGCTTTTCATATATCTGTCTGTGCCTCCGTACCATAGAATAATACTATTCAAAGTGTCATAGAGGATTACCCAAACCCCTGAAGTGCTGGGGGCTGGTACAACCCCTCACTTTCCATTTGATCACTATCCCAGTCAGGTAGAAGCCGAGCCCTGTTTACAAATCACCTCAGTCTCAAGATTTGGAAACAGGGCTCAGCTTCCAGCTGTCAATCAAGCAGAATGGAAAGGAAAGTCAGGTGGTCTTCCAGCTCTGCGCACTTTTGGGGCTTGGAAACACCTGTTTGGCCATTTGCACTAGAGAATGAATCATTTTTGGATGTTATGGAAGCACAGACAGATATACCAATGGCACCAAGTGTCTCCTGTGCATCTAACACTGTCGCCGGCTCAGAATGTGAATTGTAGCTGACAGATTCCCTTTCAACTATTTTTTATATTTCCTTGACAATTTTAGCAGATACATCCAGGACAGTCATAAACCAACCCCAGCACCATGCGTAGGATGCCCAGGGGGTGGCAGGGGCATCATCTATACCTGGTACTCCGCAGGGTGAGAGAAGTCCAACACTATATTTCCCAACTTTCCCATAGAGTCTGACCTGACCTCCATAAACCAAGCTCCAAACTGGAACCTTTCCAGGCTATGCCATCTGTGCCACCTTGTGACTGTCCTGTCCAATCTGCTCCCCAGTTTTGCCCTGATAGGTTTCCCCAATTTGTACAAACAATAAGTTGCTTTCCATCAGTCACTATGGCCAGACACCTCAGTACATGCCATGCCCCCTACCAGCAGCTGGAACCTGTGCCAGCCAGGACCGGGCTCTGCAGCTTACCCGCTCTGTAGGCTCAGAAGGATCGTCCTGTCCCGGGAAGCTCTGATGACATTTTTATGTGAAGACAGGGGGGCGGGGAGAGACGACAGGAGAGCTGCCAGGGGAGGCGCTACAGTGCTCTTCAGAGAGCTGCGCGGGAAACTGAAGCTCTGCTGCCCTCTGCTGGACGCTTCTGTGAACCGCACCCTGCTTGTAGTGCTGAGACGCTCGGAAAAGTTTGCAGCCAAAAGTATATGTGACAGACAAGAAGCCCTATAAAATTAACCCCTTAAGGACCGGGGGGTTTTCGATTTTTGCATTTTTGTTTTTTGCTCCTTGCCTTTAAAAAATCATAACTCTTTCAATTTTGCACCTAAAAATCTATATGATGGCTTATTTTTTGCGCCACCAATTCTACTTTGTAATGACGTCAGTCATTTTGCCCAAAAATCTACGGTGAAACGGAAAAAAAATCATTGTGCGACAAAATTGAAAAAAAAAACGCTGCTTTATAACTTTTGGGGGCTTCCGTTTCTACGTAGTACATTTTTTCGATAAAAATGACACCTTATCTTTATTCTGTAGGTCCATACGATTAAAATGATACCCTACATATATAGGTTTGATTTTGTCGCACTTCTGGAAAAAATCATAACTACATGCAGGAAAATTAATACGTTTAAAATTGTCATCTTCTGACCCCTATAACTTTTTTATTTTTCCGTGTATGGGGCGGTATGAGGGCTGTTTTTTTTTTGCCGTGATCTGAAGTTTTTAACAGTACCATTTTTGCATTGATAGGACTTATTGATCATTTTTAAATGATATAAAAAGTGACCAAAAATGCACTATTTTGGACTTTGGAATTTTTTTGCGCGCACGCCATTGACCAAGCGGTTTAATTAATGATATATTTTTATAATTCGGACATTTCTGCACGCGGTGATACCATATATGTTTATTTTTATTTTTATTTACACTGTGTTTTTTTTTTATGGGAAAAGGGGGGTGATTCAAACTTTTAATAGGGGAGGAGTTAAATGATCTTTATTCACTTTTTTTTGCAGTGTTATAGCTCCCATAGGGACCTATAACACTGCACACACTGATCTTTATCATTGATCACTGGTTTCTCATAGGAAACCAGTGATCGATGATTCTGCCGCTTGACTGCTCATGCCTGGATCTCAGGCACTGAGCAGTCATTCGGCGATCGGACAGCGAGGAGGCAGGTAGGGACCCTCCTGCTGTCCTGTAAGCTGTTCGGGATGCCGCGATTTCGCCGCGGCTATCCCGAACAGCCCACTGAGTTAACCGGCATGCTTTCGATTTTAGCCGCACGGCTCAGCTCTGAGCGCGCGGCTAAAGGGTTAATAGCGCGCGGCGCCACGATCGGCGCTGCACGCTATTAGCGGCGATCCCGGCTTCACTATGACGCCGGGCCCGCCGTGATATGATGCGGGGTTACTGTGTAACCCCGCGTTGTATCACGGGAGCAGGACCAAGGACGTACCGGTACGTCCTTGGTCCTTAAGGGGTTAAAGGGGTACTCCGGTGGGAAACTTTTTTCTTTTTAAATCAACTGGTGCCCGAAAGTTAAACAGATTTGTAAATTACTTCTATTAAAAAATCTTAATCCTTCCAGTATTTGTTAGCTGCAGAATATTACATAGGAAATTCTTTTGTTTTTGGAACACAGAGCTCTCTGCTGGCATCATGACCACAGTGCTCTCTGCTGACATCTCTGTTCATTTTAGGAACTGTCCAGAGCAGCATATGTTTGCTATGGGGATTTTCTCCTATTCTGGACAGTTCTTAAAATGGACAGAGAGCACTGTGGCCATGATGTCAGCAGAGAGCTCTGTGTTCTAAAAAGAAAATAATTTCCTCTGTAGTATTCAGCAGCTAAGAAGTACTGGAAGGATTAAGATTTTTTTTAATAGAAGTCATTTACAAATCTGTTTAACTTTCTGGCACCAGTTGATTAAAGTTTTTTTTTTTTCCACCGGAGTACCCCTTTAAGCGGGTAAAGGACGTTACATAAGTAACAAAAGGTGCATTATTTTCAATGTTATTCATTATTCAAATGTATGATCTCTCAATTCCTCTCTCTGATATACATTGTTATCCAAATATTCAGGATTTTGTTGGAATACCAGTACTTTATAATTAGTGGACTGTCTTTTCGGAACGGTTTTATATGTTTCTCTAGGTTAGTGTTTCCCAACCAGGGTGCCTCCAGCTGTTGCAAAACTACAACTCCCAGCATGCCCGGACAGCCAAAGGCTGTCCGGGCATGCTGGGAGTTGTAGTTTTGCAACAGCTGGAGGCACCCTGGTTGGGAAACACTGCTCTATGTACATACATACATTTTTTATAAGTTTCAGAGAGCGTTCACACTGAGGAATAGGAGAGGAATCCTGGTGTAAAAATTCTGCCGCAGAATTTATGTTTTTTTTTTTGTCATATGGAATTAAGACGGAATTCAGCGCAGATTTTCCACGCGGAATATAGGAGGAAACTGGTTTTTTTTTGTTTTTGTTTTTTTGCTGGTCTACAACAACCAATTGGAATTTCCCTTTTTATTTATTAATTTTTTTCCGTGGTGAATCTCCGTGCAAATTCTACGCTAATTTCATGCAACTTTTGCGCAAATTCAATGCAGAAACGATTTCAAGCGGAAATTTTTTGCCATTTTTTTGCTCGAGTATTCCACAAGAATGAACATGTTCTTTCTTCTAGCAGAATGGAATTCCGCGAGCAGTGTGAACAGTGCAGAGTAAAATACATTGAAGTCAATGGCAAAGCAGATGTTAATTATTTCTATGCGGGGACTTCAAGAGGAATAACTCGAGTAAATTCCTCTTGAATTATTCAATGTGAACGCACCCTTAAAGGGGTAGTCCAGTCGTGAAAAACGTATCCCCTATCATAAGGATAGGGGATAAATTTGAGATCGCGGGGGGTACGACCGCTGGGGCCCCCTGTGATCTCTCTGTATGGGGGCCAGGCTCTCCGGCCAGATAGCGGGTGTCGACCTCCGCACGAAGCGGCGGCCGACACGCCCCCTCAATACATCTCTATGGCAGAGCCGGAGATTGCCGAAGGCAGCGCTTTGGCTCTGCCATAGAGTTGTATTGAGGGGGCGTGTCAGCTGCCGCTTTGTGCGGAGGTTGACACGCCCCCTTCCCGCGGGCTGTCGGGGCTCCGTACAGGAGATTGCAGGGGGCCCCAGCGGTCGGACCCCCCGCGATCTCAAACTTATCCCCTATCCTTAGGATAGGGGATAAGTTGTTCACCACTGGGTTCACCACTGGACTACTCCTTTAATGGTCTATTCACACATACAGTATTCTGTGCAGATTTGATGCGCAAAATTTTCTGCTGCAGATTTCAATGTAAACTGAATGACTGAACTCAGCATGAAATCCGGCGCATCAGATCTGCGCAGAATACTGTACGTGTGAATAGACCCTTAGGGTGTATTCACATGTACAGTATCCTGCACATAAATCATGTGCAAGATTTTATGCTGCAGCGTTCAATGTAAATGGGATAATGTAGGTGTGAATACACCATAAGGAAGTCTTATTGAGAGGCTATTTCGGCAATTTGCTGGACATAAAAAGCGTTCACTGCAGCTACTACCACAAACCTTCTTACAGACACCAATCTTCGGTGCTCACGTACACAGCAATACATACTC
>NW_026610211.1:0-16615 GCF_029499605.1 Hyla sarda | reverse complement strand
CAAATCACACACTAACACATAAGATCTATAGAATAATATAAAATAAACAACATGTCTTCTGTATGTGCATAAATACAAACTGTGTACGCATTTTTCAACATTTACCATTCCAAATAAATTTTGATGAAAGACAAACAGTCATCTGTAGAGGTAGATAAATATTGTTCACAAAGTTAAAATATTCAAGTTTTCACTTGGACCATCTGCTTCTACCATACTGAAGACTAAAAATTGGAACATATTTTACAGCTTCATCAATTACGACCTGTCAATAATCAGAGAGAGAAAAACAAATTAAAGAAAGATTTCCATATTTATACCATAAATGCCATTTATGAAAAGCACCTCTTCACCATAACTGTATATCAAACAATTGTTTACCGGCTAATGAATTGGATAATTTGAAATAAAGACATCACATCCAAAGCTGTCTTGACTGCGATGAACACAGAAACATCAATCTAGCCCCATGTATTTAATGAGCACTAACAAATTTACATATAGAACAAAAACAAGGAAGACTAAACCAAAGAATAAATCTGTTAGAGAATTTGGAAGTATTTTTTTCAGAAAACAATGAAAACTTAGAAAAACAATTAATGTATCTATAATACACTTTTTTTTTTTTGTTTGTTTGTTTCTTTTCCGTTTATCTACCTGGGTATAATGGAAAAATATTTAAGAATGAATGTAAACATATCAATTAAAACCTCTAAATTGTTGTCATTTGAGATTAAAAAGAGTAAGATGAAAATTGCAAACTAACCTTATTTTCCATATTTAAAGGAGTTGTGTGGTGCAGGTTAACTTATCTTCTATCCAAAGGAAATGGAATAGGTGACTGATCACCTGAAAGGTGCCCTGGCTCTCTGAAGGAAAGGAGTTGTGTCGGCCACTGCAGGAAGCAATGGCTGACATTCTAACTCTATGTATCTTTATGGGAGAGGCGTTGATAGAGGTTGACAGCAGAGGTGGTCAGACTGTGGTCAGACTGGAAAGAACTACACAATTTCCTTTGGAGTATACCCTGCCGATAAGTCCTGGTAGGCTTACGATTTTGAATAGAAGTAATTTACAAATCTGTTTAACTTTCTGGTACCAGTTGATAGGAAAACATTTTTTTTCCCACCAGAGCACCACTTAAAATGACCCAGGATTCTGTCTCGAGTTTACCTTACCAATAAATAGATAGAATGTTGACCTATTGCACTCCCAAACAGCTGAAGTAACCTCTTTTCATATTAAAGACAGGGACAGCATTGCCCCAACACTTTAGATCTTTTCAATACAATAATCATAATTATGGACATTTATCAACGGGTTTAGTCAGGTTTTCTTTACTATAATTGTTGCAAAATTGTCACAACTGCGACTACGTGATTTTTCGTGCGACATTTTGACTGGAAAGCAAGAAAAGCAAGTTTTCAAAAAATTAACTACGTAGTAATAATTTAAAAATGGACTACGGGTAGTCAGGTATTTATTAACTGCGACAGTCGCAACTGCGCAAAAAAAGTTGCAACAGAGTTAAAAATTGACTAAATTTACTCCAGCTCAAACATGGAGAAGAAAAAGCTACTACCAAAGTAAAAAAGGAAAAATTATCAACAGGCTGAAAGCAGTTGATAAATAAGTCACACATAAGCAAAAAAAAGTAATGAAAAAATTACTAAAAAAAATAATACATAAGCAAACATTGATAAATGTCCCTCAATAATTCCTTTATTTATGTAGCACCAACTTATTCAACATATTCTGCAGTTCTATACCGGGTTTACCATTACTTACATTGCCTCTTTTCACCAATGGGGCTTAAAAGCTAAACTAATATGTGCCTCTTCACTATGTTTTGGGATAAAGTAGGAATAAAACCCACAAACACAGGAAGAACATACAAACTCCTTACCTTGGTAGAATTTGAGCCTAGTACAGTGACCCCCCCCCCCCCCCCCCGACCCACGATGGCCCCGACATACGATCATTTCAACATACAATATCCTCTCAGAGGCCATCGCATGTTGAAGGCAGCATCAACATACAATGATTTTGTATGTCGGGGCCATCACGTAAACGGCTATATGGCAGCGCAGACTGCTTCAGCTGCCACCGGTTAGCCGTTTACGGTGCCCTGTGTGGTCCGCTGACGATCACTTACCTGTCCTCGGGGCTCCGGCGCGTCCTCTTCGGAATCCCCTGCATCATCGCCGATCTCCATCGTCATCATCACGTCGCTGCGCACGTCCAATAGGAGCGGCGTGAGTAGCGACGTGATGGCGGTGACGGAGAGCGAGGTTGCCGGGGAAGCAGAGGCCTTGCCGGAGCATCGGGAACATCCCGGGGACGCGGCAACAGCGATAGAAGGCGATATCCAGAGCAGCGGTGACGAGCGGTGACGGTCCAGAGCGGCAGGGACACGTGAGTATAACCTCCAATACCAGTGGTCTTCAACCTGCGGACCTCCAGATGTTGCAAAACTGGAACTCCCAGCATGCCCGGACAGCCAACGGCTGTCCGGGCATGCTGGGTGTTGTAGTTTTGCAACATCTGGAGGTTCCCAGGTTGTAGACCACTGTCCTATACTTTACATTGCACAGATCCCTCAACATACGATGGTTTCAACAAACGATGGTCCATTTGGAACGGATTACTATCGTATGTTGAGAGACCACTGTATTTCAGCACTGCTAGGCAAAAGTAATAACTATTTAGCCACCATGCCACAAGGTAATTAGCCCCTGGTCTCCTCCACATCATACTGCCATGCTACAGCTTCTACTGGGCTCTGATGTTAGTTATAATATCTTCAGGGATGGGGCTAATATCCTTGGAATTTCAGGGATACCTGCCCACACCCATCTGATGACTCAACCCATGACATCACATTCACTAGAAGAAATAGTAAGTCAGAGTGAACGTGGCATCATATGAAATAAAGAAATCACAGAAGTGTGTGTATCTAGAACAATCAAGTGTGTCTAGAACATACGGCACATACAAAAGTTAATGTAAGGCTAGTTTATTGAAAAGATGAAATTATAAACATAAATATATGTAGTCATCCAGATTGTATGCATCACTGGAGTACAATATGTCTTTAATGTATTAAAAACAAATTATTCTATGAATTATAAAGGTATTATTTGTGCTTTCAATAATTTGAATAAAATGCAATACTATGCAATTCATTTCAAACTAAGTGTAAAGTATTTATTCATTCTAGGGTGTTCTCCTGAATCATTACACATGACCTTTGAAATAGTATAATTAGTGATTTAGCAAATTATTGGATTCCAATGTTATGTATGGTATATAAAGCCCATTAATCTAAATTAAAAGCCACCATGGAGATTCAGTTACACATAAAAACTCTGGACTGTGGCCCGTATATATTCCTATATGATTAATATAACATTCACAATAATATATAATAAGTTACAGAAATAAACTGTTATGTAAATGTAATGCTGAAAATGCACACTAATATATGTAGACAGGGAATGCTACATTTATTTACTTATTTATGTCCATCTATGGAGCATCCTATGTGGATGAAATCTTTGTACTATCTATATTGTATCCAGATAAATCTGCACAAAAACCCTGCAACCACAATTCCTAAGACTTACTGTATTGTATAGAGATGAGCACATTTTGTGAAAAATTTGATTCGGCCAATTCGCCACATTTTCCCAAAAAATTTGATATGACCCAAATTTATTTGTGTCAAATCGCTATTAAAAACTGCTATTTTGGGCTACAGAGAGCCTCAATGGGGGGTATAGAACACTTTGCCTTGTTGTAACATGCATAGGGTGTGTGCTGGGGTAGTAATATATTACTGTTATTTAGTATGACATGCAGATTACAGGCATCGCTATTAGAATCCCTGCCGCACAGCAGCACAAGACAGAGCCTGGTAATTGGAATGAGCAAACTTCAAATCCTTTTTTGAGGACCCATTGGAGGGCAAGTCAGTTGCCAGCAGCCGTGGTAATTCCAGCTCCAATAGTGTATAAGTTGCTTCAGTGAAAAAGCTCAAGCTGGCAGTCTGCCATGAGGCCAGCTACTGCCTGTCACAGCCCCAGCCTCTCAGCCCCCCCCCCCCCCCCCATGCTCATGGCTGAGTGACACAGGTGCCCGGAATGTTTACTTTGAAAAAATACTGTTGAACTACAAGATCAATATAACAAGGAGATCACATGGCGGCACAATGACAGAGCCTAGAGGTGGCAGCAGCCTGACAAGACCATAGGGCCTCACAATTGAAAAGAGTAAAGATATTTTTTAAAATTTAAAGTGAAGGTTTTAAATAGATGAACATTAAAACTTTAATTTAATGTGCCAGCAGCATGAGGAGACCACATGACAGCAGAATGACACAGCCTGGAGGTGGCAGCAGCATGAGGAGACCATATAGTGGCTGAATGACACAGCCAGGAGATGGCGGCAGCATGAGGAAACCAAATGGCAGCAGAATGACACAGCCTGAAGGTGGTGGCATTATGAGGAGACCATATAGTGGATGAATGACACAGCCTGGAGGTGGCAGCAGCATGAGGAGACCAAATGGCAGCAGAATGGCACAACCTGGAGGTAGCGGCAGATTGACACAGTCTGGAGGTGGCGGCAGTATGAGGAGACCATATAGTGGATGAACGACACAGCCTAGAGGTGGCGGCAGCATGAGGATACCATTTAGTGGCTAAATGACAGTGCCTGAAAGTGGTGGCAGCATAAGGAAACCAAATGGCGGCAGAATGACACAGCCTGGAGGTGGCTGCAGCAGAGGAGACCATATAGTGGCTGAATGACACAGCCTGGAGATGGTGGCAGCATGAGGAGACCAAATGGCAGCAGAATGACACAGCATGGAGGTGGCGGCAGTATGAGGAGACCAGATAGTGGATGAATGACACAGCCTTGAGGTGGCGGCAGCATGAGGAGACCAAATGGCGGCAGAATAACACAACCTGGAGGTGGCGGCAGCATGAAGAGAACACATGGTGGCAGAATGACACAGCCTGGAAGTGGCGACAGCATGAGGAGACCATATACTGGATGAATGACGCAGCCTGGAGGTGGCAGCAGCATGAAAAGACCATATAGTGGCTGAATGACAGAACCTGAAAGTGGCGGCAGCATGAGGAGACCAAATGGCGGCAGAATGACACAGCCTGGAGGTGGCGGCAGAAGGAGGAGACTATATAGTGGCTGAATGACACAGCCTGGAGGTGGCGGCAGGATGAGGAGACCAAATGTGGCAGAATGACACAGCCTGGAGGTGGCGAGAGCATGAGAAGATCATATAGTGGCTGAATGACACAACCTGGAGGTGGTGGCAGCATGAGGAGCTCAAATGGCAGCAGAATGACACATCCTGGAGGTAGCATGAAGAAACCATAGGGCCTCACGATCGAAAAGATAAAATATATTTTTTACATTTAAATTGAAGATTTTAAATAGATGAACAGTTAAAAGTTAAATTTAATGTGCCAGCAGCATGAGGAGACCACATGGCGGCAGAATGACACAGCCAGGAGGTGGCAGCATCAGCAGAGACCATATGGAGGCACAGTGAGAGAGATTGGAAGTGGTAGCATCAACCAGCAGCCAGCAGCATGAGGAGACTACATGGTGGCAGAATGACACCTGCAGGATGTGGCAGCATCAGCAGAGACCATATGGAGGCATAATGAGAGAGCTTGGAATTGGTAGCATCAGCATGAGGAGACCATATGGAGGCCAAATGAGAGAGCCTGGAGGTGGCAGCATCAGCATGAGGAGACCATATGACGGCACAATGACAGAGCCTGGAGGTTGCCGCATTAGCATGAGGAGACCATATGGAGGCACAATGACACAGCCTTGAAGTTGCAGCAGCAGCGTGAGGGCCATGCCAACTGAGGGTTGAGTCTGAGGAACCCACCGACTGTTGACTGGGGGTGTCAGATGTCACTTGGGATGAAGTGGATGACCGAGTTAACCAATCAATGATGGCCGATGGGTTGCTGGTTGAGACACGACCGCTAGCTGATAACGGGAGCTCAGGCGTCTCGCTGCGAATCCTGCTGCCACACGTCCCTAGTCTGCTGTGAGATCTGCCTGCGCCTGATGAATTTAGGTCTCTGCCACTCCTCTGTGCACGTCCTGGCACTTGTATGCCTGACATACTTATACACCAGCTAAGTGCGTATATGTTACACTTATTAGAGGAAAATACACCTCGGAACGCTTACACCAGAATTAGGAGTTAAAAGAAATGTGTAGGTATTGTTGGCCTTTAACAGTAACTGGCCCTTATGAGTTTAACAGGAATAAAAACATACACCACCTGGGTGTACGTATAGGTTACACCTATGTGAGGACAGTATGCCCTAGTACGGTTACACCTTAATTAGGCATTAAAAGCAGGTGTGTAGGTATTGCTGGCCTTTAGCAGTAACTAGCCCTTATGAGTTTAACAAGAAAAAAATAACTTACACAGCCTGAGTGTACATATAGGTTACACCTATATGAGGACAATGCACCCTAGCATAGTTAAACCTCATTTAGGCAATAAAAGCAGGTGTGCAGTTATTGCTGGCCTTTAACAGTAACTGGCCTTTATGAGTTTAACAGGAAAAAAAACATACACAGCCTGAGCGTGCGTATAGAGGACAATAAGCCCTAGTACGGTTAAAACTTAATTAGGCATTAAAAGCAGATGACTAGGTTTTTTAGTGCTCACACTAACTAGCCCCTATTAGCTTTAGAGTAGTACAACCCTGTACAGCAACAGAAAAATAAAGTATTCCCTCTCCCACTCCCTCTCTCTCATTCCACAAATTCCTGTCTACAGTGATGGCTGCTGATTATGTAGGGCTGTAGGAGTAGGGTTGGCTTGTGACTTCAGGGCTGGGCTGCATCATGTGATTCAGGGTCATACTCTTACACAACTTCAATAGTCCTTGCCCCATGACTCAAACATGTGTGCGAGAAGAGATTTTTGTTTGCCCTGGATCACACTAAATGAATTTGATTAATTAATTTGCTCATTCTCTAGTATTGTAGATTAAGATTAATCTTCTCATTATTTACTATTTGAATCAGTGACATAAAGCTTACTTGTAAAATGATAGAATTATTTAAAGAGTACACTTGTTAATAAGTAAAGATGAGCAAATATTTTGAAAAATTTGATTCGGACGAACTGCTAAATTTTCTGAAAAATATGGTTTGGTCCGAATTTATTCGCGGCAAATCTATATTAAAAAACGGCAATTTCTGGCCTACAGAGAGCCTCAATAGGGGTGTAAACACTTTGCCTTGGCTGTAACATGCATAGGATGCATGCTGGTTACTGTCGCAGAGTGGCACAATGACAGAGCCTGACAGAGTATGAGGAGACCCTATAGTGACTGAATGACACAGCGTGGAGGTGGCGGCAACATGAGAAGACCATGTAGTGCCTGAATGACAGAGCATGGAGGTGGTGCCAGCGAGAGTAGACCATATAGTGGCTGAATGAAACAGCATGGAGTTGGTGGCAGCATGAGGAGGCCATATAGTGGCTGAATGACACAGCCTGGAGTTGGCAGCACCATGAGGAGACCATATAGTGGCTGAATGACACAGCCTGGAGTTGGCAGCAGCATGAAGAGACCATATAGTGGCTAAATGACACAGCCTGTAGTTAGTGGCAGCAAGAGCAGACCTAATAGTGGCTAAATAACACAGTATGGAGTTGGCAGAAGCATGATGAGACAATATAGTGGCTGAATGACAGCCTGGAGGTGGCGGAAGCATGAGGAGGACATATGGTGGCAGAATGAGACAGCCTGGAGCTGGCATCAGCATGAGAAGAACATATGGTGGCAGTATGAGATAGCCTGGAGGTGGTATCAGCAGCATCAGGATTTCTGAAAGTGGCCTGGTGACATAGTGGGGCGGTGGGTGGCAATACCAGTACCCGGTGACAAAGGTGGGAGACAAAGGAAAACATGGCATCAGATGTGTGTCATCAGGTGGGTGGCAGGATCAGAATAGAAGCTGAGGCAGGTTGGCTGAAGAAAATGGTCTCTTTTAACCCCTTAAGGACTCAGCCCATTTTGGCCTTAAGGACTCAGACAATTAAATTTTTACGTTTTCATTTTTTCCTCCTCGCCTTCTAAAAATCATAACTCTTTTATATTTTCATCCACAGACTAGTATGAGGGCTTGTTTTTTGTGCGACCAGTTGTCCTTTGTAATGACATCACTCATTATATCATAAAATGTATGGCGCAACCAAAAAACACTATTTTTGTGGGGAAATTAAAACGAAAAACGCAATTTTGCTAATTTTGAAAGGTTTCGTTTTCACGCCGTACAACTTATGGTAAAAATGACATGTGTTCTTTATTCTGAGGGTCAATACGATTAAAATGATACCCATTATTGTATACTTTTATATTATTGTTGCGCTTAAAAAAAATCACACACTTTTTAACCAAATTAGTACGTTTATAATCCCTTTATTTTGATGACCTCTAACTTTTTTATTTTTCTGTATAAGCGGCAGTATGGGAGCTCATTTTTTGCCCCATGATCTGTACTTTTTTTTGATACCACATTTGCATATAAAAAAACTTTTAATACATTTTTTATAATTTTTTTTTAATAAAATGTATTAAAAAAGTAGGAATTTTGGACTTTTTTTTTTCATTCACGCCGTTCACCGTATGGGATCATTAACATTTTATTTTAATAGTTCGGACATTTATGCACGCGACGATACCAAATATGTCTATAAAAAATGTTTTTTACGCTTTTTGGGGGTAAAATAGGAAAAAAATGACGTTTTACTTTTTTATTGGGGGAGGGGATTTTTCATTTTTTCATTTTTTTTTACACTTGAATAGTCCCCATAGGGGACTATTCATAGCAATACCATGATTGCTAATACTGATCTGTTCTATGTATAGGACAGAGAACAGATCAGTATTATCGGTCATCTTCTGCTCTGGTCTGCTCGATCACAGACCAGAGCAGGAGACGCCGGGAGCCGGACGGAGGAAGGAGAGGGGACCTCCGTGCGGCGTTATGAATGATCGGATCCCCGCAGCAGCGCTGCGGGCGATCCGATCATTCATCCAAATCGCGCACTGCCGCAGATGCCGGGATCTGTATTGATCCCGGCACCTGAGGGGTTAATGGCAGACGCCCGCGAGATCGCGGGCGTCGGCCACTGCCGGCGGGTCCCTGGCTGCGATCAGCAGCCGGGATCAGCCGCGCATGACACGGGCATCGCTCCGATGCCCGCGGTTATGCACAGGACGTAAATGTACGTCCTGGTGCGTTAAGTAATACCTCACCAGGACGTACATTTACGTCCTGCGTCCTTAAGGGTTTAAAAAACTGTTAGCGTGCACAGTATTGAGGATATGCATTACGTAAAACGTAACTTTTAATAATGTTCTTAGGATAAAATATATGTACCCAAATTTTTTTAAATCAAACAAAAGGAAAGGTGTGCAAAAAACAGAAGCCTCTCCCTATTTCCACCTGCAAACACTGCCATTTTCCAGGGTTTTTAGGTGGAAATAGGGAGAGGCTTCTGTGTGGGGCCGCTCTTTTTAAGATAAGTAACACTTTGCTCGAAAAGGTGGAAGAGGACAACGCATTGTCCATTGTAGGAGGTGGGGGTAAAACATTCCCCTGTAAGGCCCTACTCTCGCCCTATTAATTCCCTTCTTGACAAGTGGCGGTGTTTGTAGGTGGAAATGTCAGTGTTTGTAGGTGGAAATAGGGAGAGGTTCCTGTGTGGGGACACCCTTTTTAGGGCAAGTGACACTTGCAAAGAAGGGAATTATTAGTGCAAGAGTAGGGCCTTACAGGGGGAGTTTTTACCCCCATGGGTAATGGACCTTTCGTTTTCCCTTCCACGTCTTTGCATCACATCAATACTTAGTGGTGTAGGTGGCACATGGTGTTTTTTGTACCCCTTTCCTTTTGTTTGATTTCTAATTTTTTGGGGTACATATCTTTTATCCTAAGAAAAGTTACGTTTTAGCTAATGCATATCCTCAATACTTACTTGTAGTCTGATGCCAATGAATGTCTGTAACTGGGGAGCAGCACCTTAAATATGTTTTGCACTATCTATATTTGTGGAGTGTTGGTGTGGCACCATGGTCAATCTACTCTGTTGCATCAGGAATTCATGGGTGGAAATCCTGGCTGATCCATGCCTGATTCATGTTCACAAAGGTCAGTCTCTCCACATTTTTCGTGGGCAAACGAGTTCTCCTTAAGGTTACTATAGCCCCCTGGCTGGTCAGGACAACTTTTCCAGGGCAAACTCTGCTAGTTACTGCCACAAATCAAGTTTAACTGCCCAGAAGTCCAGCGGATCTTCAAGGTGTGTTATCATGGTCATGTCAAGGTATGACACTACCTGCTGCTCCAGGTCTACCTGCTGCTGAATTGCTTCACTATGCGGTTGAAGAAAGCTACTCATTAGCAACTGTAGACTCAGGCTACTGCTGATGGAGCTGGTACTGCTCCTGCCACCCCACCCCTCCCCAGCAGCCATGACAGTGGAACGTGAGTGCAGATGGCCCCCCAAGTCAAATCTGTGAGAGGATGGATGATGGCGCAGATAGGCATTGGCAAAGTGACTATGTAGGATGTCTCTGTAGTAAGTCAGTTTGTCCTCCCTCTCAGTGGGTGTGAAAAAGGCCCCCATTGTCTGCCAGTAGCCAGTAGTGAGTCCAATAAGGGGGAGAGCCAGAAGTCATACCGCTGCCGAATGGTGACAATTTGGTGGTCACTATGCAAGCAAGTGTGCATGCATCGTGTCATTTGTGCAAGTGAGTCGGAGGGACTCCCTGCCTCCATCTCCACTACATACTGCCACGATGTGTCTGGGTCCTCTGTTTCGCCTTCCTCATAACCCTCTAGCTGCTCCTGCTCCTCCTCTCCTGTCAGATGACTAGAAAAACCGCCCATCTCGCAATACCTAAACTGTGCTCCACAATGCCCCTCCTCCTCCAGTTCAGCCCCCACAGGGCTCATGTGGCCATGAGATGTAGGCGCCACGTCTCCAGTGCCTTGACCAGTCGTTTCCAACACGTGTTGTAGTAAATGAAGCAGTGGAATGACATTGTACATCCCATAATCCTGGCGACTGACTAATGATGTGGCTTCCTCAAAGAACCTGATAATACGACAAGTGTCACGTATCAGCTGCCACTGGTTGACATTGAAGTTACACAGGGGAGTCCCCCTATCTGCTTGGATCATCAAGAAATCAGTGATTGCTTTTCTCTGTTTGCATAGTCAGTCCAACATATGGACACTGCCATGCCCTGCACACCTGGTATGCTGGAGTGGCACTGAGACTTGTCCGTGCAGTGGAGACTGAGATCACGGTGGATGATGGAGGATGTCAGTCACCATGGTTCCCATTTCCATTTTTCATCAGCTATAACTTTTAGCAGTTTCTCCCCTGTGTGACTCTCTTCGCCAAGCCAAACCATGTGAAGAAGAGTGTGACACCGCCGTGCCCTGCACACATGGTATGCTGAAGGACCACTGAGGCTGAGGACACAGAGGAGGATGAGGAGGCGAAGTCGCACACTGTCACAGGACCAACAGCCTGAGGGCGTGTAGGTGGAAGCAATGTGACCTGTCCAAATTGCTGTTATGGCTGTGCAAGAACCACATTCACCCAGTGGGCAGTAAAGAACATGTATTATCCATGACCATAGTTACAGCTCCACATGTCAGCGCTGCTGTGCACTTTAGTACACACCAACAGGCTCAAGGACAGGCCCACCATCTGTTCCACAAAATTGTGCAAGGTTGGTGCTACCTTCTGACTGCACAAGCCTTCAGTTCTCTGAAAGGTGCAGAGTACACCACTTGAAAAGGGAGGGAGTGCAGCACCAGCAATTTGGACAGGAGCACAGTCAGCTTCTGTGCCATTGGATGAGTGGGCACATACTGTTGTCTCTTGGACATGGCTTCGCTGATGGATTGCTGGCAGAATGACTGACGTGTCAGGAACCGGACTGGTAAGTGGTTAGGATGCAGGTAGTGGATCCTCTGTGTCGGTGAGGCGATGACGTGGGCCGTACCAGGGGACCGGTTCTAAGAAGTTACTGGTTTTCACCAGAGCCCGCTGCAAAGCGGGATGGACTTGCTGCGGCGGTAACTCCCGGGTCGTATCCCCTGATAACGACTGAACCTCACTGACAGCTTAGACAGGCATGGTACACAAGGACAAGGACGGCCGCACGTGCCGGGACAGGACAGCAGGAGGACGGGGCAGGTGAGAGGATTGGGATGCGAACCGCGGGCGAGCGTGTCCCGCCACACGGATCGCATCCCCGCCGGTGATAGCAGAGCAGCGCTCCCGGTCAGCGGGTCAGAAGAACGCCGCGAGTGCTCCGGGGAGGAGCAGGGACCCGGAGCGCTCGGCGTAACAGTACCCCCCCCCCTTTGGTCTCCCCCTCCTATTGGAGCCCAGGAATCTGCGGACAAGTTGTTTGTCCAGAATGTTTGCCTCAGGTTCCCAGGACCTCTCTTCTGGACCACAATTCTCCAAATCAATTAAAAAAAGTATTTTACCTCGGACGATCTTGGAGGCGAGGATCTCTTTGACAGAGAAGACATCAGAGGAGCCAGAAACAGGAACAGGAACAGTGACGGTAAAGTATAAGGGGTTTGAGAAGAGAAACATGGAAAGAGTTGGAATACGAAGAGAAGAAGGAAGATGGAGCTTGTAGGAGACAGAATTGATTTGGTTTTTGATTTTAAATGGCCCGAGGTAACGAGGACCCAGCTTGTAACTAGGGACATGAAACCATATGTATTTGGCAGAGAGCCACACTTTGTCACCAGGGGCAAAGAGAGGAGGAGTTCTTCTCTTTTTATCCGCATGTCTCTTCATGCGAGAAGAGGCCAGTAAGAGCGACTTTTGAGTCTCCTTCCAGATAGAGGAGAAGTCCCGGATTAATTCATCCACGGCAGAAACTCCAGATGAAGTGGGAATGAGGAGGGGGGGCAGCGGGTGACGGCCGTACACCACAAAAAATTGGAATTTGGAGGAAGATTCAGAATTTTTTAAATTGTACGAGAATTCAGCCCAGGGCAGAAGGTCGACCCAATCATCTTGACGGGAGGAAACAAAATGTCGCAAGTAGACACCAAGAATCTGGTTCACTCTTTCCACTTGTCCATTGGATTAGGGGTGATAGGAGGAAGAGAAATTTAATTTGATCTTTAATTGATTGCAGAGAGCTCTCCAAAATTTTGAAACAAATTGAACGCCTCTATCCGAGACGATATGCGTGGGAAGCCCGTGAAGACGAAAAATATGCAGAGAAAAATGCTTCGCCAACTGTGGCGCAGAAGGGAGGCCAGGAAGCGGGACAAAATGAGCCATTTTGGAAAAACGATCAACGACCACCCAGATGACAGTGTTGCCATGAGATAAAGGAAGGTCAGTGATGAAGTCCATGGCTATGTGGGACCAAGGCTGTTCAGGCACCGGCAGAGGAAGGAGAAGACCTGCAGGCTTCTGGCGTGGGGTCTTGTCACATGCACACACTGTACAGGCTCGTACGAAATTGGTCACATAGTGTCTGGAAATCAACTGTATAGATTTTTTGATTCCAGCGTGACCAGCCAGATGGGAGGAATGGCCCCATTTGAGGATCCGGAGGCGAAGACGTGTAGGAACATACGTTTTTCCTGGAGGAATTGGCACCAGAGAAGCAGGAGCAGAAGAGATCAGACACTCAGGAGGTATGATGTGCTGAGGAAGGTTCTCGGCTTCTGAGGCATCGGTGGAACGTGATAGAGCATCAGCCCTGACATTTTTGTCTGCAGGACGAAAATGGATTTGAAAGTTGAAATGGGCAAAAAACAATGACTATCTAGCCTGGCAAGGATTTAACCGCTGGGCGGATTGAAGTTAAGACAAATTTTTGTGATCTGTGTAGATGGAGATGGGATGAAGGGATCCTTCCAGAAGATGTCTCCACTCCTCAAGTGCCAACTTAATAGCCAATAGTTCACGGTCTCCTATGGAATGTTTTTTTTTCAGGAGGAGAAAAGGTTTTGGAGAAAAATATGCAAGTGATATTTTTTCCCTTAGTGGTTTTTTGTAGAAGAACAGCTCCGGCTCCAACTGAGGAAGAAGTCAACCTCGAGGAAGAAGGGCTTCAGGGGATCTGGTCTGGACAAGACTGGAGCAGAGGAGAAGGCGGCTTTGAGGTGGTTAAAGGCTTCCTCCGCCTGTGGTTGCCAGGATTTCGGATTAGCATTTTTCTTGGTCAGTGCTACAATAGGAGCAATGATGGTGGAGAAGTGGGGAATGAATTGACGGTAATAATTTGCAAATCCGAGAAATCTTTGGATAGCTCGCAGGCCAGTGGGACGTGGCCAATCTATTACCGCAGATAGCTTATCAGGGTCCATTTGAAGGCCTTGACCGGACACTATGTATCCCAGGAAGGGCAGACTGCTGTGCTTAAAAAAAACATTTCTCAATTTTGGCGTAAAGATGATTTTGGCGTAGGCGCTGAAGCACTTGATGGACATGGAGGCGATGTTCCTCTAGGTTGGAGGAAAAAATGAGGATGTCATCAAGATAGACTACCACACAGGAATACAGCATGTCCCGAAAAATCTCATTAACAAAGTCCTGAAAGACTGCAGGGGTGTTGCAAAATCCAAAGGGCATGACAAGGTATTCAAAGTGACCATCTCTAGTATTGAAGGCGGTTTTCCATTCATCACCTTCTCGAATACGGATGAGGTTATATGCGCCCCTTAGATCAAGTTTGGTGACAATTTTTGCTCCACGCAGTCGGTCAAAGAGTTCGGAGATGAGAAGCAGAGGATAGCGATTTTTCACTGTAATTTTATTAAGACCGCAGTAGTCAATACAGTGGTGTAGAGATCCATCTTTTTTGGCAACGAAGAAAAATCCAGCTCCGGCTGGAGAAGAAGCTTTGCGGATAAAACCTCTTTTAAGGTATTCCGTCATGGTTTGCTTTTCTGGAGTGGAGAGTGGGTAAATACTACCACGGGGCAGTGTGGTACCCGGGAGCAAGTAGATAGGACAGTCGTAGGGTCTATGTGGTGGTAATGCCTCTACTTGCTATTTACGAAAGACGTCAGAGTAGTCCTGATAGGCCTTAGGAAGGCCTGGCAAAGGTGTAGTGATGGAAACTTGTGGCAGGAAGGTCCCCAACTCTTAATGTCCCCAGAGGCCCAGTCGAGGATAGGTGCGTGACGCTGGAGCCAGGGCAAACCAAGAAGAATTTCTGAGGTACGGTTGGGCAATACAAAAAATTCAATATTTCAATGATAATGAACTCCTATGTTCATGAGCAAGGGTTCGGTGCGATAACGCACGGTGAAGACCAGTCTTTCTCCATTCACTGAGGAAATGAAGAGAGGTTTGACGAGACGGGTAACAGAAATATTGAATCTGTGAATTGAATCTGTGAATCTGAATCAAAATATTGAATCTGTGAATCAATGAATCAATGAAATTTCCTGCTGAACAAGAGTCCAGAAAAGCCACAGTGGAGAAAGAAGTATTAGTACTTGCAGGTAGAGAAATCCGCACAGGCATAGCCAGACGTGGAGAGAATGAATTCACACCTAGTAACGCCTCTGCCACGTTAACTAAGTGCGTGCGTTTCCCTGACGTGGAGGACGAATAGGACAGTCCTTTAGGAAATGTTCGGTATTGGCACAGTACAGGCACAAATTTCCATTTCTGCGGCGAGTCCTTACTTCTTGGGTCAGGTGAGACCAATCCACTTGCATAGCCTCCTCAGCGGGAGGCACAGGAGTAGGTTGCAGTGGACCCTGGAAGAGAGGTGCCAAGCGAAGAAACTGCCTGGTGCGAACAAGATCCTTTTCTTGGCGGAGCTCGTGGCGTCTTTCAGAGAAACGCATATCAATGCGGGTGGCCAACTGGATTAATTCAGACAGGTTAGCAGGAATTTCTCGTGCGGCCAGAACATCTTTGATGTGGCTGGATAAACCTTTCTTGAAGGTCACGCAGAGGGCCTCATTGTTCCAGACGAGTTCAGAGGCAAGGGTACAGAACTGAATGGCATATTCGCCCACTGAAGAGTTCCCTTGGGCAAGATTCAGAAGAGCCATCTCAGCTGAGGAAGCCCGGGCTGGCTCCTCAAAGACACTGCGTACTTCGGAGAAGAAGGACAGGATCATTGCGGTCCCAAAGTGGTGTGGCCCATGACAAGGCCTTTCCAGACAACAAAATGACAACGAAAGTCCCCTTAGACCGTTCAGTGGGGAACTGGTCCGACATCATCTCGAGGTGCAGAGAACATTGAGACAGAAACCCGTGGCACATCTTGGAGTCCCCATCAAATATCTCAGGAAGAGACAGGCGGACTCGAGAGGTAGATGCGGCAGCTCGCAGAGGAGGGGAAGCTGGAGCTGGTGGAGGAGATGACTGACGCTGTGGAGGCAGAAACTGCTGGATCATGGCGGTCAACTGCGACAGCTGCTGTCCTTGTTGGGCGATCAGTTGAGACTGCTGGGCAACCACGGTGGTGAGGTCAGCGAGACTAGGCAGTGGCACCTCAGCGGAATCCATGGCCGG
>NW_026610210.1:0-16617 GCF_029499605.1 Hyla sarda | reverse complement strand
TAGGTGACTACGCTTGGACCATTGAAATAAACTGGGGATCACTGCACTACATCACAATATACATCACCATTAGGGTTACCACCTTTCTTGCAAAAAATACCGGCCATGATAATTTGCATAATTAATTATATATCCGTGACATCACAGGAAGCTCTGTCCATGTCCAGACACATGTGTCACATACCTCTCCAGTATCGGCAAATTAACCCCCCAGCCTCCGGAGTCTGGCAGTGAGGTCCACAGCGGGTGCAGCGGTGGATTGACAACTCATATGGACCCCAGGTGAGTGGAGCATGGGGGGCCGCTAGGGTTGCCAACTTTCTTACCCAAAAATACCTGCCATTGTAATTTACATAATTAAATGAGAACTGCGGCACAAACCTTTTCAGTGTCAAGTAAGGAACTCAGGCCCCGCCTTCTCCCGGCTCCATACATGACAATGCGCTCAGCCTATCATCACGTCGCTGCGATACGCTGACCATAGTGTGATGTTCCGAGCCTAAGAAGCAGGGAGCCAAGCAGCGCCGGAGGAACAGGTCGCCAGAATTGGCGCAATGGGGGAACGTAGGATACCCCCTACCCCTGACCTTACAACAATGAGCTTTGGCAGCTGCTGCAGAACCAGAGCAACGGGGCTAAGGGCGCATCATTTGATTCTATCTGCAGTGGCGGGGGGCTCTTTCCTAAAAAATACCGGCTATTGCATATTTTTTCTACAAAATTACCAGGAGAAGCATTAAAATACCGGCTGGGTGGAAACCCTAATCATCGCCCCTTTCTTGGTGGGATGCCTATGGGTAGCTGAAAAAAACACTTAGCCTTTGAAAAAAAAAAGTGGCCAAAAACGTCTCAAAAACGGCTAACAATTTCAGGTGCTTTTGTTTCTCTAAATGTGACTTATTAAAAAACATGGTGTGTGAACACAACATCAAGAGTATTGCCCTAAAGAAAGATGGCGGATTTGTACTTCCGCCCGCAAAGAGACCGTTACCGGTCACGTGCCGAAAACAGAGAAGGAACATGCTGAATGCGGGAAGGGGGAGACTGGTGGCCGCTTGTCGGGGACTCGCTGCCCGTGTTGGGGTGAGGCAGGGGCGGACACTCCTGGGGGAGCATAGAGCGATCTGTCACCGCCCGTCCGCATCTATTACCGGACACTGCCGGACTACAGCCGCATGGAGGCGCCTCTGTACCCGGGCCGCGGAGCCCCAGCCTGTGGGGAAGGTCCAGTCCACCCATTACCAGCTCGTGTACACCTGCAAGGTAGGGGCAGACCAGACTTACCAGCAGAGCGCCCCATATAAGACTGTGCCAGGTAAAGAGGGTGACACCATTGAAGACTCTGCCAGGTGAAGAGGGTGACACCATAGAAGACTGTGCCAGGTGAAGAGGGTGACACCATAGAAGACTGTGCCAGGTGAAGAGGGTGACACCATAGAAGACTGTGCCAGGTGAAGAGGGTGACACCGTAGAAGACTGTGCCAGGTGAAGAGGGTGACACCGTAGAAGACTGTGCCAGGTGAAGAGGGTGACACCGTAGAAGACTGTGCCAGGTGAAGAGGGTGACACCGTAGAAGACTGTGCCAGGTGAAGAGGGTGACACCGTAGAAGACTGTGCCAGGTGAAGAGGGTGACACCGTAGAAGACTGTGCCAGGTGAAGAGGGTGACACCGTAGAAGACTGTGCCAGGTGAAGAGGGTGACACCGTAGAAGACTGTGCCAGGTGAAGAGGGTGACACCGTAGAAGACTGTGCCAGGTGAAGAGGGTGACACCGTAGAAGACTGTGCCAGGTGAAGAGGGTGACACCGTAGAAGACTGTGCCAGGTGAAGAGGGTGACACCGTAGAAGACTGTGCCAGGTGAAGAGGGTGACACCGTAGAAGACTGTGCCAGGTGAAGAGGGTGACACCGTAGAAGACTGTGCCAGGTGAAGAGGGTGACACCGTAGAAGACTGTGCCAGGTGAAGAGGGTGACACCGTAGAAGACTGTGCCAGGTGAAGAGGGTGACACCGTAGAAGACTGTGCCAGGTGAAGAGGGTGACACCGTAGAAGACTGTGCCAGGTGAAGAGGGTGACACCGTAGAAGACTGTGCCAGGTGAAGAGGGTGACACCGTAGAAGACTGTGCCAGGTGAAGAGGGTGACACCGTAGAAGACTGTGCCAGGTGAAGAGGGTGACACCGTAGAAGACTGTGCCAGGTGAAGAGGGTGACACCGTAGAAGACTGTGCCAGGTGAAGAGGGTGACACCGTAGAAGACTGTGCCAGGTGAAGAGGGTGACACCGTAGAAGACTGTGCCAGGTGAAGAGGGTGACACCGTAGAAGACTGTGCCAGGTGAAGAGGGTGACACCGTAGAAGACTGTGCCAGGTGAAGAGGGTGACACCGTAGAAGACTGTGCCAGGTGAAGAGGGTGACACCGTAGAAGACTGTGCCAGGTGAAGAGGGTGACACCGTAGAAGACTGTGCCAGGTGAAGAGGGTGACACCGTAGAAGACTGTGCCAGGTGAAGAGGGTGACACCGTAGAAGACTGTGCCAGGTGAAGAGGGTGACACTGTAGAAGACTGTGCCAGGTGAAGAGGGTGACACCGTAGAAGACCGTGCCAGGTGAAGAGGGTGACACCGTAGAAGACTGTGCCAGGTGAAGAGGGTGACACCATATTGCAGAGCGTGAGTGTCAGATGGCAGTGCCCACTTGTAATAGCCCATGAAGCAGCGCTACCCGGAGGGTACTGCCCTGAACAGAGCTGTGCAGTCATATGCGTTACTTTCCCGCCTAGAACCTCAGTAGTAAAAAGAACGAGAAGCTGCTTAATGTCAGACTCCCAGTGTCTCTGTGTATATGCAAGGGGGCATCACCCTGTACAGTATAGCAGGCACATATGACCCAGTGTACATCAGGCAAAAATGATGCAATGTACAGTATAGCGGGCAGACGTGACGCAGTGTACAGTACAGCGGGCACATGTGACAGTGTATAGTGGGCAGACGTGATGTAGTGTACAATATAGCGGGCAGACGCAATGTAGTGTACAGTATAGCGGGAAGATGTAATGTGGCATACAGCAGGTATGTGTGGCAGTGTACAGTATAGCGGGCAGACATGACGCAGTGTACAGTATAGCGGGCAGACGTGACGCAGTGTACGGTATAGCTGGCAGACGTGACTCAGTGTACGGTATAGCGGGCAGACGTGACGCAGTGTACGGTATAGCGGGCAGACGTGACGCAGTGTACGGTATAGCGGGCAGACGTGACGCAGTGTACGGTATAGCGGGCAGACGTGACGCAGTGTACGGTATAGCGGGCAGACGTGACGCAGTGTACGGTATAGCGGGCAGACGTGACGCAGTGTACGGTATAGCGGGCAGACGTGACGCAGTGTACGGTATAGCGGGCAGACGTGACGCAGTGTACGGTATAGCGGGCAGACGTGACGCAGTGTACGGTATAGCGGGCAGACGTGACGCAGTGTACGGTATAGCGGGCAGACGTGACGCAGTGTACGGTATAGCGGGCAGACGTGACGCAGTGTACGGTATAGCGGGCAGACGTGACGCAGTGTACGGTATAGCGGGCAGACGTGACGCAGTGTACGGTATAGCGGGCAGACGTGACGCAGTGTACGGTATAGCGGGCAGACGTGACGCAGTGTACGGTATAGCGGGCAGACGTGACGCAGTGTACGGTATAGCGGGCAGACGTGACGCAGTGTACGGTATAGCGGGCAGACGTGACGCAGTGTACGGTATAGCGGGCAGACGTGACGCAGTGTACGGTATAGCGGGCAGACGTGACGCAGTGTACGGTATAGCGGGCAGACGTGACGCAGTGTACGGTATAGCGGGCAGACGTGACGCAGTGTACGGTATAGCGGGCAGACGTGACGCAGTGTACGGTATAGCGGGCAGACGTGACGCAGTGTACGGTATAGCGGGCAGACGTGACGCAGTGTACGGTATAGCGGGCAGACGTGACGCAGTGTACGGTATAGCGGGCAGACGTGACGCAGTGTACGGTATAGCGGGCAGACGTGACGCAGTGTACGGTATAGCGGGCAGACGTGACGCAGTGTACGGTATAGCGGGCAGACGTGACGCAGTGTACGGTATAGCGGGCAGACGTGACGCAGTGTACGGTATAGCGGGCAGACGTGACGCAGTGTACGGTATAGCGGGCAGACGTGACGCAGTGTACGGTATAGCGGGCAGACGTGACGCAGTGTACGGTATAGCGGGCAGACGTGACGCAGTGTACGGTATAGCGGGCAGACGTGACGCAGTGTACGGTATAGCGGGCAGACGTGACGCAGTGTACAGTGTAGCAGGCGGTAGCTCTAGCAACCAGTTTGATGAGTGATTTCATGAGCTGCGTTGACTCTACGTAGACATATGACACAGAGATGAGACGCCATAATGTAATGTAATACCGGGTATGTACTACAATATATTTTCTTTTCTCATCAGGTTTGCTCAAGAAGATCGATGAAAAAGATCTCGAAAGTCGCCTATCATAACGGAGTGGTGATCGTGAAGTGTCCTGGATGCCAGAACCATCACATCATAGCCGACAACCTGGGCTGGTTCTCAGACCTGGAAGGGAAGAGGTGGGTTAAATTAGGATTTAAATTAGGACAGGACCCTTTCTTCCCAATAGAGATAGTTCCTGAGGTTCACATGTCCTTATGCTGTCATCTCATATAAACATTTATAGAAGTTTTCCATAGTACAAATCCTATTTCTGTCTATAGTGAAACTGCAACTTACAGGCTGACAGGGCATGATAGGAGTTGTAGTTTCAGGAGCCATAGAGGGCAGAGGTCTGATCTAAGGGAAAATAATTTTACTGTCCCTATGTCGTGCCCCATAGGCTTTTGGGACGCTCTGGATTTTAGGTTGTCTTATTCTGATCTTCATTGTTCTACATTGAAGGAATATTGAAGAAATCTTGGCCTCCAAAGGAGAGAAGGTTCTTCGGGTTGTGGGTGAGGAGGCGCTGGAACTGATGCTGGACGACAGTATGAAGGGGGAGGAGTCAAGCCAGCCAGAGGATCGGGACAAAATGGCGTCTCCTGCGGCCTGTGACAAGCCGGTGACTTGACCATAAGGCCGTGGTGGACTTGGATCATCTTGGAACAATTGTCTGGAGAATTCTGCAGAATTATCAAGTTCAAAATGAAGGGCAGGGAAGGAAGGCGGACATTTTTGGAAATTTAACCTGAAGGTATCACTATCCTCGGGTGATTCCACGCATTTCCTGAAGGAAAAAATGGCCGCCGTTGTGTTCAGATGAGGGGCCAGTGTTTTAACACAGTGGTCTCCAAACCGTGGACCTCCAGCTGTTGCAAAACTACAACTCCCAGCATGCTCGGACAGCCGTTGGCTGTCCGTGCATGCTGGGAGTTGTAGTTTTGCAACAGCTGGAGGTTCACGGTTTGGAGAACTTGCCTCTAAACTGTGCTGGGCCCTCTTATTAAACTGTAATGTGGGAAGTTTAAACTAAAGGAAAAATATTTTTCCACCAACTAAAGTTTCCACCAAAAGTTTTTGTCATTTGTTAAGCTATTCACTTAAATTTGTGCTATAGTGCTCTGGGGGGCGCTGGTTGTTATTGAAGAGATCCAGCTGGTGTATGGAGTCTCTATGGAAAATGTTAGTCTTTGTATTGTTGTAATGACGCCGGCCTAAAGTATCAAGATAGCATGTTGGTTTGACCGCATTGCACCTTTTTTTTTTTATGTATTTATTCTATTTTAACCTCACAAATGTTTTTTTTTTATTTTTTTTTAACTTTTGTTTTGGAGCATATGTTATGGAAAAATGAAGAACATCATTACAAAGTATGATTGCTTTCAGAAAAAACAAGCCCTCATATGGGTGTGTACATTTAAAAAAAAATTACAGTTATGACTATTAAAGAGCGAGGAGGAAAAAACAAACGAAAGTGCAAAAAACGAAAATTGGCCCGATCCTTAAAGGGGTACTCCGGTGGAAAACATTTTTTTTTTCTTTCATATCAACTAGCTCCAGTAAGTTTAACAGATTTGTAAATTACTTCTATTAACAAAATCGTAATCCTTCCAGTACTTATTAGCTGATGTATACTACAGAGGAAGTTGAGTAGTTCTTTCCAGTCTGACCACATAGCTCTCTGCTGACACCTCTGTCCGTGTCAGGAACTGTCCAGAGCAGGAGCAAATCCCCATAGAAAACCTATTCTGCTCTGGACAGTTTCTGATACAGACAGAGGTGTCAGCAGAGAGCGCTGTGGTCAGACTGGAAAGAACTACACAACTTCTTGTGGAGCATACAGCAGCTGATAAGTATTGGAAGGATTGAATTTTTTTGTATAGAAGTAATTTACAAATCTGTTTAACTTTCTGGCACCAGTTGATTTGAAAACATTTCTTTTTCCACCGGAGTACCTCTTTAAAGGGTACCTCTCATCAAAAAAACTTTTGATATATTATAGATTAATGTATGCAGAATAACTTTACAATTGCATGTTATTAAAAAATATGCTTCTTTCTATTTAATTTTCCACTTTGAAGAAATGACCACTAGGGGTCTCCCTACCAGTCCTGGCAGCAAGCATTTCAGACTCATGCTGGAGTCCTAAACACTACGAGCTGCCAGTCTGCTTTGTTCACAAAGGAGAACACTCAGAGCTGCCAGCCTGCTTTGTTCACAAAGGAGAATACTCAGAGCTGCCAGCCTGCTTTGTTCACAGCCTGTTTGGCTGTGAACAAAGCAGGCTGGCAGCTCTGAGTGTTTAGGACTCCAGCATGAGTCAGAAATGCTTGCTGACGGGACTGATTGGGAAAAATACAATAGAAAGAAGCATATTTTTCATTAACATGCTATTGGAAAGTTATTCAACATTCATTAATCTAAAATATATCAAAAGTTTATTTGATGAGAGGTACCCTTTAAGGGGTTAATTATATTTGGGTTCAGCAACTCTTATTGTAGCTACCAATAGGTGGCGCTAGAGACAGTTTTCTTCTTCTGCTAAGTACTGGGGGTCCCATGATCGTACTGTCCTGCAGACCCCCCCATGCCTCCCATTGCTGAGCCAGAGTAACACATACATCGAAAAAGGCGGTCCTCTGTTATACTGTTATAATATCCTCTCAAATAGTCAGTTTATGCGGATTTTATCTGCGCAGATTTGCAGCCGGTCTGTTCAGTGTGAACCTGCTCTTGCAGTTGCACTTGGTTTGTTGTCTTCATGATCCGGGTATTATTGGAGAGCAGAAAATGACTTTAGCTGTTTTAGGACACCACGGGGTGGCACTGTTGCACAAGTTTTATTCATTTATTTGTATATATTTATTTATATTTTTTTTTTTCTCCAAATGCAAAAGGGAAAAGACATGAATGTCAGTCTCACTCCCCTCCCAATAAAATATTCCCCAAAAGAAAACCCCTCACTCGGCATTTACAGCAACCTCACTCTCAAGTAGTGCAGTAAGCTTATAAAAATCTTATTTTGGCTCTCAATCCAACCAGTGGTTACTCTATAATATTGTCCTATTAATGCAAAGAATAGAAGTGGAAAGGTGAGGTCTCCTCATTCGCAGCAAAAGAATGGAGGAAAGTTGCCATCCAAAAAGGCTATACTTATTAGGAAGGATACCCGCAACCTGCCCAAGGATCCCGAAATGGCCCTCGTAAGATTCCAAGACGTGGAATTGAAAGGTTTCACTAGTATTATGGTGTGGTGAAGTAAGGTAAGCGATACAGCCTCTGGATCAACATAAAGGACAATTAGTGACGTCAAAACTGTTAGAGTGACCCTGAGCCTACAGGATAGAAGACAGAATAAGTCAGTCCAGAAAGTGGTGGACTTGTCACACGTCACCAAGCCGTGTAGCAAGTCAGTGCAAAAAGCCCCACAATTAGGGCAGTGTTCTAGTCTGTCCGGGCGGTCCGGTGTCTTAGGGAGGGTGAAACCATAAGGGTATATGTTTAGATAAAGAGAAAGGTAAGTGCATCAACCCCTGGCATTGTTTCCATGCGACTATGGTATCTGAGTAAGACACTTTTACGAGTATAGGGTGGGAGGGTTACGACGTGTGAAAAGTCCCTGCCAAGGACCACAGTGAGACCATATAAGATTCCAAAAAAGTGTTAAAATACCATGCCTCATCACGTCACCAGTCAATGCAGTGTCTATAGAGGCATGACAGATTGTAGTGACGAACGTCCGGGAACCCTACTCCCCCTTTGTCTTTCGGAAGCATAAGTTTGCTGAAAGCTATACGCGGTCATTTGTTGGCCCACCAAGAATTTGCAGAAAGGAATTGGACGCCAACTCGTTTGAGCAGAACCGGAATCGTCTGCAGTGGATACAGTAATTTTGAGAAACTCAGCATCTTAATCCGATGGCATCTAGCCAGTAAAGGTAATGGTAACGAAGTCCAGCGCCTGAGCTCATCAGCAATCTTACGCAATAAAGGGGTGAAGTTCAAAGAATAAAGGGAGGAAGGGGTTCTCCCCACCCAGATGCCCAGGTATTTAAACTATGATCTAGTGATAGTTATTGGCGACGGAAGGGAATCCACAGAAGTAGAGGCAACCCTTGGGGCGAGGTCAAGGAGAACACTTTTTGAAGCATTTATTCTAAAACCCGTCATCCTTCCAAAGTCAGGCATTCGAATACCCAGGTCAAATCTCGTCCAGGGTTAGCTAGAAAGAGAAGCAGGTCATCTGCAAATAATGCATGAGAGAATGTATGGCCCCTAACCCGAATGTCCTCCACAACCCTGGCTTTCAACAATCTCCTCAACAAAGGTTCAATTGCTAAATTAAAAAGAAGGGGAGGCAGAGGACAGCCCTGACGGTGCCTTTTTGCGGGGAGAAGGGGACTGAGAGGAAGCCAGGGATATGGATACGAGCTAACAGAGTAGCGTATAAGGCTTGGAGATACGTCAGGAAGGGGCCCGGAAACCATTCCCACCGGACATTAACGAACACCTTTTTGGCGTCGCTAGAAAGCATGGCCCCTGTCGGATGGTTATCAAGGTGCAAATGGACATCGTCCAACACCGAATACAGTCCTAATGTGGCAATACAGTCCTAATGTGGGTCACTGCAGAGCGCCCGGTAACAAATCCTACCTGAACCAGGGAGATCAATTGAGGCAAGATCCTCGCCAGTCTATCAGCTAATATTTTCGACATCAGCTTATTCCAGGGAAAAACTTTTTTTTACATATCAACTGGCTCCAGAAAGTTAAACAGATTTGTAAATTACTTCTATTAAAAAATCTTAATCCTTTCAGTACTTATGAGCTTCTGAAGTTAAGGTTGTTCTTTTCTGTCTAAATCCTCTCTGATGACACCTGTCTCGGGAAACACCCAGTTTAGAAGCAAATCCCCATAGCAAACCTCTTCTAAACTGGGCGTTTCCCGAGACAGGTGTCATCAGAGAGGATTTAGACAGAAAAGGACAACCTTAACTTCAGCAGCTCATAAGTACTGAAAGGATTAAGATTTTTTAATAGAAGTAATTTACAAATCTGTTTAACTTTCTGGAGCCAGTTGATATATATATAAAAAAAAGTTTTTTCCTGGAATACCCCTTTAAGAACAACATTGATAAAAGAGATAGGTCTATACCCTCCAGGAGTAAGTAGATATTTTCCCAGTTAAGGCAGAATGTTTATGTAGACAGTAGAGATGAGCGAACTTACAGTAAATTTGATTCGTCACAAACTTCTCGGCTCGGCAGTTGATGACTTTTTCTGCATAAATTAGTTCAGCTTTCCGGTGCTCCGGTGGGCTGGAAAAGGTGGATACAGTCCTAGGAGACTCTTTCCTAGGAATGTATCCACCTTTTCCAGCCCACCGGAGCACCTGAAGGCTGAACTAATTTACGCAGGAAAAGTCATCAACTGCCGAGCCGAGAAGTTTGTGACGAATCGAATTTTCTGTAAGTTCACTCATCTCTAGTAGGCAGTATTGGAGGTGGCCGGAATAGTAAGAATTAAAATAATAGTAAGAATTAAATAATGATAGCAGAGAAGGGGCGATTTCCGGGGAGAGAATTTTGTAAAAATCCCTGGAAAAAAAAAAATCATGGCCAGGTGCCTTATTGGCTTGTAAACCCTTAATCACCCTGTCCAACTCTTCCTTTTGGATCGGCTGTCCTAAGAAATTCCTCTCCTCTACTGAAAGAGAGGGTAGTGATCCCAGAGTATAACAAGGCTCAAATGATCCCCTCTCGGTCATTGGGTTGGAATAGAGATCTGTAAAGTAACGTGAGAGAATTTCCGTTATGCCTTTAGGGTCCCTGTGGATCGTGTTAGTATGGTCTTTTAGGGCCGTGATATTGGAGGGAGGGGAGATTCCTTTGGCAAATATCGCCAACATGCGCCCCGGCTTATTGCCGAACCGGAAGAGAGAGGCCTCAAAGATAGAGAGAGTTTCAAATTCTGACGCCGTTCAAGCCAATCATCATAGGAGGCTTTGGCTGTGACCCAGTTTATCTTAGAGACCTCAGTCAGGACGGCAAGAAAGGCCGTGTATGCCTGCTGGAGAGTCGTACCCAAGGATCTGAATGTGGAGGATATCTTCTTCTTCAGAGAAGACGTGTAAGCGAGGATCCGTCCTCTCAGGACGGCCTTCGCGGTCTCCCAAAACAATTGGGGGTTGGACACGTGGGCTACATTATCAGTGGAGAACTCCATCCACCAGCCTTTCAATAATGCCTGAAATTGTTCATCCCTGGCTAGGCTGGATGGGAATCTACAAAGAAAATCTGTGCCATGGGGAATGGAATCAGTCAGGTGAAGGAGTAAAGGAGCATGGTCTGAGATCACTAGATCTTCTAAAGAAATACGGTCAACCCTGTGGAGTAAAGAATCAGTTATAAAGTAATAATCTAGTCTGGACCATGAGTCATGTGAGTGAGAATAGTGGCTAAAGTCACGTTCGTCGCGGTGGAGAGCCCTCAAGGAGTCAGTCAGACCAAATCCCGCTGCCCAAGGGTGTAGTAAAGAGTCAGAGGGTCGAGGTAAGGGTGGGGAAGATCTATTGTTTCGTCTGTCTTCACTATGATGCATGACCATATTAAGGTCACCAGCAATTGCGTTATGAGAGAGTACCATCAGGGCCACTCTACCAGCTACATCCCCCAGGAAGATATGCCCGGAATTAGGGCCATAGACATTTGTAATTTCTAAGTCATCAGAGGCTGTTTTGATATGGACACCACCCAACAGTGTCGGCAGTAACAAACAAGACTTCATAAGAAAAGGATTTATGGAATAATATCAATACTCCTGCTTTGTGATCAACCGCCGGGGGACCCTCTGCCCGACCCACCCATTTTCTCATACTACAAAAATCCTCAGTAGCCTAATGTGTCTTCTGTAGGAGAGCAATGTCAGGGGGTAATCTTTTTAGATGGTGAAGAACTAAGCTGCGTTTATGGGGGGACCTCAGCCCCTTAACATTCCAAGAGACTATTATCATGGACAACTAGGTACCAGGATAAGAAAAAGGGGAGCCAGATAAACAAAGAGTGAGAGCCAACAGAAAACACAACCCCCCCAACCCATTTAAGCAAAACAAACCCCCCTCCATAAAGGGCAAGCCTCCCAACATCCACCTGGGGGAACACAAGGTCCTTGCCCTGTAGACTTCCTAAGCACCAAAAACTGCAAGGAACAAAATGTCCCTCATTTACTTAGAAAATCGGGTTGTAAGTCTATGTTGCTTTCTTACCCGACTGCTTTTCCCCCCTGATATTTATTATTATGTTGCATCCTGTTTGTCGCACGTGGGTTTTGGTTTCCAACTCCTCTGAGTTGTTGGGAAAAAATCCACAACAATTCAACAAATTTGGGTTGGAAACCTTTATAAATACATGGGAAAGCTCAGAAATGTCGGGTTACGCCCCTTTTTCGGGTTTGGGAGAATCCACATCGGGTCTGTCGGGAAAAAATGTTGCATCATGTCGCAGACTGGCGCCCGATGTCTGCGACAAACCCGACAAAACAAGTCGGGTTTAGAATAGTAAATGAGGGCCAATAAGTCCTACATAAGTGAACACCGCTCCCCACCCTCTAAGACTATGTGAAGTTGTAAAGTGCCCAATAGGAGAAGACTAATAAAATACCCGTGTAGGAGCAATTACAGTATAGCCCACAAGACCTGTCACACCTGAAAAGGAAAAGCATGATGACTTGAACCCATCCAGGATCCCCCTCCCCCAACAACTATCACTACTAGGCTTGACCAGATACAGAAGAGCTAATCGACCTCAAAGTGCCAACCGTTAAGTCCCAATTTGTAGGCTTAAGAGATAAGTATTAGATAAAAATAATAGGTACCCATATTATTATTTTTTGTATGCACTAGGGTGTCAACTGAATAACATAGAGGAACAGTGCTCCCCCCTTCCATACCACCCTCAACTCCCACTCCGACCATCCCAGCAACCAAGATGTCCCCCCCCTTCCCCCCAGAACATAAACCACCGTCAATAAAATAATAGGAGCAACAGTACGTGCATAAAGGACAAGTCTCAGAAGGCACAAAGAGGAGGCCAATGAGTTGAGGGGGTTCAACAGAACATTAGGAGCACGCTATAGGGGTATGCAGGTGCAGGAAGCCCTAGCCTGGCTAGTCAACAAGGGTCCATGCGAGGGGCTGCAAGCCAAGTAAAGTGCCAGTCTGGGGGTATGGCAAAGCTACGGGGTTCTCCCCGCACGGACCAGAGAAGAAAACAGGGAAGAAACAGGAAAACTTGCGGTTAAAGCAGTATTCCGAGCAAAAACATCTTATCCCTATCGAAAGGATAGGGGATAAGATGTTTGATCTCCCTGCAGCAGCCCGCATTCTATGCCTAGCTGCGTCTGCAGTTTCGGAAACCGCCTGGCTTCCGAGACCAGGACGTGACACCCCCTCCATTCATTTCTATGGAAGGGGGCGTAATGGCCGCAACGCCCTTTCCCATAGACATGAATGGAGGGGGCGTGACGTGACATCCCCATCTTGGAAGCTCGGCGGTTTCCGAAACTGCAGATGCAGCTAGGCATAGAATGCGGGGATAAGATGTTTTTGCCTGGAATACCCCTGTAAGTCGCAGGCGGAGAAGGCCATCTGTCCCTTGGCTGTCTGGGCATGCTGGGAGTTGTAGTTTTGCAACAGCTTGAAGCACCTTGGTTGGGAAACACTACTCTAATGGCTCATGAAAAAGAGATGCCAGAAAATGGAAGAGGCATTACTGTAGGCGAGTGCTGTGTCAGCGTCCTGCTCTACTCTGTCCTTTTCCCTCTCGTAAAACTTCTTAACCAGACGCATACGAGAGCACACCGTAAGAATGTCCTGGGATTGGATTCTTAATTGACCTGAATGCGGGGACCAGCGTCTCCATTATCTCCTTTACAAATCCCAGCAGCCCCATAAGGATCAATGAGAGGAGGGGGTTGGGAGAACCTGTAGGAAAGATGTCCGCCATGTGGAATATGTCAGAGAGCAGCCATGGTAATCTATGTGAGCAGGAAAAGTACTAGGGGGAGAGTTATCAAAACCTGTGTAGAGGAAGAGTGGTGCAGTTGCCCATAGCAACCAATCAGATTGCTTCTTTCATTTTTCAGAGGCCTTTTTAGAAATGAAAGCAGCAATCTGGTTGCTATGGGCAACTGCACCATTCTTCCTCTACACTGGTTTTGATAAATCTCCTTCCCCTAGGTTTTTAGAGTGGGTTTAAACAGTCTGCCCGGTCTGAACCTTGTGGTAGAGCAAATTTCCCAATGAATTTTGGGATTTGTAGTTTTGCAACATCTGGAGGTCCACAGTTTGGAGAACACTGACCTATAGGACATGATACAAACCTTGGGCTACAGATGATTTGCAGCCCCTTCTGTCAGCCGCCATGTTATTTTGTCAGCTTCTGTCTTGCAATGAATATATATACAGTGGGGCAAAAAAGTATTTACTCAGCCACCAATTGTGCTCCCACTTGAAAATGACAGGCCTCTCTCATCTTGTCACCATAGGTTATAACCTCAACTATGAGAGACATAATGAGAAAAAAAAATCCATAAAATCACATTGTCTGATTTTTTAAGAATTTGATTGCAAATTATGGTGGGAAATAAGAATTTGGTCAATAAAAGTTCATCTCAATACTTTGTTATATACCCTTTGTTTGCAATGACAGAGGTCAGACGTTTTCTGTAAGTCTTCACAAGGTTTTCACACACTGTTGCTGGTATTTTGGCCCATTCCTCCATGCAGATCTCCTCTAGAGCAGTGATGTTTTGGTGCTGTCGCTGGGCAACACGGACTTTCAACTCCCTCCAAAGGTTTTCTATGAGGTTGAGATCTGTCGACTGGCTAGGCCACTCCAGGACCTTGAGATGCTTTTTACAAGTCACTCCTTTGCTGGGTGTGTTTGGGATCATTGTCATGCTGAAAGACCCAGCCATGTTTTATCTTCAATGCCCTTGCTGATGGAAGGAGATTTTCACTCAAAATCTCATGATACATGGCCCCATTCATTTTTCCTTTACACAGATCAGTCGTTCTGGCCCCTTAGCAGAAAAAGAGCCACAAAGCATGTTTCCACCTCCATGCTTCACAGTAGGTATAGTGTTCTTTGGATGCAACTCAGCATTCTTTCTCCTCCAAACACGACAAGTTGAGTTTTTACCAAAAAGTTCTACTTTGATTTCATCTGACCATATGACATTCTTCCAATCCTCTTCTGGATCATCCAAATGCTCTCTAGCAAACTTCAGACGGGCCCGGACATGTACTGGCTTAAGCAGGGGGATACGTCTGGCACGATTTGAGTCCCTGGCGGCGTAGTGTGTTACTGATGGTAGCCTTTGCTACTTTGGTCCCAGCTCTCTGCAGGTCATTCACTAGATCCTGCCGTGTGATTCTGGGATTTTTGCTCACCGTTCTTGTGATCATTTTGACACCACAGGGTGAGATCTTGCGTGGAACACCAGATCGAGGGAGATTATCAGTGGTCTTGTATGTCTTCTATTTTCTAATAATTGCTCCCACAGTTTACTTCTTCACACCAAGCTGCTTGCCTATTGCAGATTCAGTCTTCCCAGCCTTGTGCAGGACTACAATTTTGTTTCTGGTGTCCTTCGACAGCTCTTTAGTCTTGGCCATAGTGGAGTTTGGAGTGTGACTGTTTGAGGTTGTGGACAGGTGTCTTTTATACTGATAAGTTCAAACAAGTGCCATTAATACAGGTAATGAGATGAGGACAGAGAACACAATGTGATTTAATGGATTTTTTTTCTCATTCTGTCTCTCATAGTTGAGGTATACCTATGATGAAACTTACAGGCCTCTCTCATCTTTATAAGCGGGAGAACTTGCACAATTGGTGGCTGACTAAATACTTTTCTGCCCCACTGTGTGTGTATGTATATGTGTGTATATATATATATATATATATATATATATATATATATACACACATATATACACACACATATATACACAGTAGAATCTCTCAATAGCGGACACTCACGGGGAATAAAAAAGTGTCCACTATTGGGAGATGTCCCCTATTGGGAAAAAGGCTTAAACATCTTTCTAAATGATGGAATACTGTTCTGTACTCACTCCAGAGTGTAATTACCTACAAAATACGATAAAAAGCTAAATATAAATAAAAAAATTTACACTGTAATAAGGCTTTAAAAAATCTCAACAATATAATTAATTAGGTAAGTAATGCCAAATCATTCCCCCGTTTCCTCATCCCACTGTTCTCCTTACTTCCTACCTGGCCAGCAGGCAATGACGAGTGACGCTCCTCTGTGCTTTACTCAATGAGGGCAGCGGCGGCTGACAGCTGTGACTAGTGACGCTCCATACGTCACTCATCATTTCGGGCTGCTGCCGTTGCTCACGGCCATCACTGTCCTCACTGAGTGAAGCGCAGAGGAGCGTCACTCATCACTGCCTGCTGGCCAGGTAAGAAGTAAGAAGAACGGGGGATGAGGAAATGAAGGAATAATTTGCGGCACATAAACCTGGTTGTCCCCTATTGGGAGTGTTTTGTCCCCCTTCAGGTGTGTCCACGACTGCTATTGTGAATGTCTCCTATTCGGAGGGTGCAAATACATTAAGTCCTATGTGACTCTGCCGGGGAATTAAAGACTGTGCTTTTTTTTTGTGTTTACTGCAAGACAGAAGCGCATATACAGTATATATACAGTGGTCCCTCAAGTTACAATATTAATTGGTTCCAGGACGACCATTGTATGTTGAAACCATTGTATGTTGACACCAAAACTCTATGGAAACCTGGTAATTGGTTCTAAAGCCCCCAAAACGTCATCCAAAAATAAGAAAAAGTGAGGATTAAAGAAAAAATAAGTAGATAACTAATACAGATAAAGCAAGTTCTATATAAAAGCAAGAAAGATCTGCTGGGAGCTGTAATCACTGTCCATGTAGAGGACAGGAGCTTCTTCAGGGTCTTGTACAGTACACACAGTGTCCTAAAAAAGTAACATGGAGCCGCCCTCACCTGGTGTCCAAAGGGGCAGCTAACTGTGGCATAGGTTGAGAGTAGTACAGAACATTTAGTACCTCCCTGTACTGTAGGGGGCGCTACCAGACAGGAATTC
>NW_026610209.1:0-16637 GCF_029499605.1 Hyla sarda | reverse complement strand
GGAAAAAACGGTGTAGAACAGAGGGGACTCTATACCAGAGGGACAACAACTTGTAGTTGGTCTCCTGTGCTCTGCATGAAATGGACAGGCGATGACACATAGTGAATGCTGCAGTCCAGTCAGAAGGCGCATAGGTTGTGTGCAGCTCTGACTCCCACTCCGCCACAAACCGGGGTGGAGACTGGGCCGCCTCCTCTAATAATAGGCCATAAATCTGGGAGACTGGTCTGGCCAGAGCGGAGCCAGAAGAGCACATCTTCTCCAGGGGTGACAGTGATCTGGCCAATTGTAGAGTCTGTCCTGTTGTCTTAATGAAGTGGTCCAGTTGCAAGTATTGCATATATGTATGAGGCGTGCGGAGGGTAGTGGGTATTAAGTCTGCGTAAGGTCTTATCAGGGTACCATTTAGGAAGGATCTCAGGGGGAGAGGCACGTCCCGCGGTCTCCCCAAAAACTCATTGCAGTGTAGGCCGGGTTCAAAAAGCGGGTTACCTAGTACAGGCGTCAGTGGTCCATTAGGGCTAATCAATCCACATCCCGTAATGTATCGACGATACGCCGTGACCAGTTCCTTAGTCACCCAAGGCAAGTCCCCCAAAACTCTCTGCGGGATAGCACTACGGGGTAACCACGGGAAGGAGGTGGTGAGGCCACTTACTGTTATCTCCAGCGCCACCCATCTCTTGGAGGTTCGGCCATGGAAGAAATCCAAAAGTCTCGCCAGTGTAGCCGCGATATAAAAGGCTTTGCAGTCCGGGACCGCCAGGCCCCCCGCTTGCTTACGTCTGACCAAGATCTGTTTGGCTATCCTCGACGGTCTACCAGCCCAAATGAACGCTCGGAACAAGCTGTCCAGTTTTTTAAAGAAGGAGGGTGGAAGTGCTATCGGGACCGTCTGGAATAAATAGAGCAGCCTTGGGAGCACGTTCATTTTTAGAATGTTCGTTTTCCCCAACCATGAGAAAGTCCCCCTAGTCCATTTACGTAGGTCCCTATCAATGGACAACAATAGGGGTTGGAAGTTTAGGGCATAGCTATCGGAAAGGTTTGAAGGAACCTGAACCCCAAGGTATTTGATCGAGACTTAGTTCCATCGGAAAGGGTGATCACGTTTAAGTTGATCCACCATCACCTCCGGGAGCGTGACATTGAGGGCCACACTTTTGGAGAAGTTAATTTTGTGGTTACTAAAATGGGAATACAATGCAATAGCCCGTAGTATGGCAGGGAGAGATGACTGCGGCGATGTGACATACAAAAGCAGATCATCTGCAAATGCTGAGCAGACATGTCGCTCCCCACCCCGCTGGAATCCAGAGATAGCCTGGTCAGATCTGAGTGCGTTAAGTAAGTGTTCCGTACATAAAACATACAGCAGGGGGGAGAGCGGACACCCCTGTCTTGTCCCATTCCGAATCTGTATAGGGGAAGAGAGGGAGCCATTAATCCTAATTCTCGCCTGAGGGTCACTGTAAAGCGCAGAAATGCGGCCCAACATAGCTGGTCCCAGACCGATCTGCGATAGGGTAGCCTTCATGAATCCCCAATCCACCCTGTCAAATGCCTTCTCGGCATCAAGCGACAGTAACATCAATGGCTGACGGTCGGTTCTAGCCAGATGGATGATGGAGAAAGCTCGTATGGTGTTATCACGCGTTTCTCTAGTCTTGATAAAGCCAGATTGGTCAGGGTGGATCAGGGGTCCAAGAACAGTGGTCAGGCGGTCTGCTAGTAACTTAGCGAATAGCTTGGTATCTACGTTGAGTAGGGAGATGGGGCGGTAGCTAGCGCATAGGTTCGGATCCCTACCCTCTTTGGGTATCACTGTTATGTGTGCAGTCAGCGAATCAGGGGGAAAAGTGGAGTCTTTGGAAATGACGTTGAAGGCACCGCACAATATCGGGAGCAGGTCTCCCTTCAGTGTCTTGTAGAACTTGGCGGTATAACCGTCAGGACCTGGACTTTTACCAGCCGGCAAATTGGATATGGCGGCGGCTATCTCTTCCTCCGTGAACGGTGCCTCCAAGGACTCAATGTCAGCGTCTGTCAGTCTAGGAAAGGCTGTGCTGGACAAATAGTCGGTCAGGGAGAGGGGGGGAGAATAGGAGGGGAAGGTCGGGGATGGAGAGGGAATGTTGTATAAATCAGTGTAATATCTTTCAAAGGCAGTTAAGATTTGTCCTGCCCCCTTGGGGAGTTGTGATAGAGGGGACATACAACGCCTCTCTCCTGTCGCGCAGCGCCCTAGCCAAAAATTTCCCAGGCTTGTTACCCCATTCGTAAAACGCCTTAGAGCAATGTTGTCGGTAGTATTTGTAACTGTCATTCAGAAGTGTACAGATGTCATGTCGGGTTTTGATCAGGGCTCGCAGAGACGATTCCTGCCGGGATCGTTTGTGTTGGGCCTCAAGGGTCGCTAGAGAGTCGAGTAGAAGCTTCAGCTTGTCCGACTTCGCCTTTTTAAGGCGAGAGCCATGCCTAATCAACACCCCTCTCAGTACACATTTAAGTGCCTCCCACTGAGTGGGAAGCGGTGTGTCATCTCCTGCATGGTCGGCCAAGAAATGGGCTATGGTGGACTTAAGGTCGGTCAGGCATAGTGAGTCTAACAGTAGAGACTCATTCAGTCTCCAGTTATACTGGGGTCTACTGAGGGAGGGTATCAAAATCGTACAGTGGACCGGGGCGTGGTCAGACAGAAATATGTTACCTATGTGGGAAGAGGATAGACGAGATAGATAAAAATGGGGTAAAAAAATATAGTCCAGTCGGCTGTAGGAGTCATGGGGGCTAGAGTAGAACGTGTAGTCCCTATCGTTGGCATGTTGGAGTCTCCACACGTCACACAGCTGCAAGGAGTGTAAGAGTTTCTTAAGTTTGCTGAGCTGACAGTACGAAACAGCGGAGTGCTGTGCTGAGGTATCCAACAACGGGTTCAAAGCAAGATTCAGGTCACCCCCCAGAATGAGCATGCCCTGTGCGAAGGAGGACAAGTCCTCTAGTGTCTTCAATAGGAATTGTATCTGTAAGCTATTTGGGGCGTATATCGTCGCTACAGTCACCACCTGGTCTAAAATCGTGCCCTTAATAAACAGAAAGCGGGCATCCGGATCGGACTTAACCTCCAAAATTCTGAACGGTAGGGTACGATGGAATCCAATCGAGACCCCCTTCGAGCGTGATTCAGAATTTGTGCTATGGAACCAGGTGGTGAAATGGCGCCCGAGACGCTCTGGGGTGTGTCCTGTCTTGAAATGCGTTTCCTGTATGCATAAGATTTTAGTGTGCAGTTTGTGTAAGTGGTAAAGGATTTTGGATAGTTTCTCTGGGATGTTAAAGCCCTGAACATTCAACGTGGTTACCTTTACGTCCGTCATGATGTTGAAGACGGAGGAGTCCTGTCGGAGAGGCTTGGAGTACGCGGCTCGGCCGAGAGATCCGAAACCTAGTGAGGGGGAGAGAAACACACACAATAGGAGGAGAGGTTATTGAGAGGACAAAAAGGAAGGGTAAGAAGAGAAAGAGAAACGAAAAAATAAAAAGCAAGAACACTTGCAAAAAATGTCTAACCGCAGAACAGATCTTCTGGCAAAAAGGTGTATAAAAACTACACCAGCCCTATTAGGGGAGGAAACTAAGGCTAAAGGAGAGGTCCTTCCAGATAACAGAATACGTTAATGGACAATCAAACACATAAGCAGAGTCAGTCCGTCTGCTCAAGGCCTATAGTAGACAGAAGCTAAACTAGCGGTATTAACATAACAGAGATGTGGGGACGTGTTAGAAATAAGGGCGATGAGCACTAGGGGGCATCAGGGGGGATCGAGGGGGGGGGGGGTAGATGGGGGAGGGGGGGCCAGTAATTGTATAATCTCAGTCCAGCTTGTAGAAACGTTGAGTCTATGGCAGGTGTCAGGGACTTAGAGGGTTAGGGTGGAAGGAGAGGCAGTTAAGACTAGGGTGAGCGACTGGAACAGTCATTCAGAGCCGGTCAGGGCTCTATGCCATGGTCCTCCGGACCGTTCATTCGTCGTCTCTGTCTCTGGGGTAGAGGTTCTCCGGCTGTCCGCCTGCGAGTAGGGGTTCTTTGCGACGCTCGTGGCACTGGTGGAGGGGCATACGGGTCCCTCAAGAAGGCTATCCAATCCGGGAGCAACAGCTGTGGCAGGTCCAGGGTATCGAGGAAGGTCTGTAGGTCGCCTGGGTGGCGCAGAGTAGCAGTAGTGGAGCCAGAGGAGACATGTAGGGCAAACGGGAAGCCCCATCTGTACTGGATATTGCGTTCCTGTAGCATACGTAGTAATGGTCGCAGTAAGGCTCTTTGGCGAAGTGTACGCCGAGATAGATCAGGGTAAATTTGGAGAGTAGCCCCGTCAAAGTCCACATCTCCCATATGGCGCACCTTTTGCATAAGTTGTTCCTTCACTGTATATTTGTGTATACGGCAAATGACATCACGGGGGCGAGATGGATTCGTGCTGGGTGCTCTCAATGCACGGTGCACCCGGTCAAGCTCTATGTGGGTCTGCGGGGGGCGTCCTAGGATCAAGTTGAAAACTCCAGTGATCGTAGCGTGTAGGTCAGGAGCCCTAGTGGCTTCTGGGAGGCCACGTATACGAACATTGTTCCTGCGGTTTCTGTTTTCAATGTCGTCCAGGTGGTCAGCTAGGGCGTGGTGGGTGGACGTTTGAGCGTTCAGGGCTGTTTGCATCTCTTTCATTGAGGTAATGACAGATTCACGAAAGTCCTCCAAAACACAAACCCTTCCCTGTAAGTCTGCTACATCGCGCTTAACAGGTTGTAGATCCTGACGCCACGCAAACTTAAGATCAGAGGCCATGGCGGACATCTCAGACTTGGTAGGGAGCAGCGCCAATAATGCTTGCAGTTCGGGGTGCCCCTTTAAAAGTGCCACAGCTTGAGCGGGTGGAGGGAGGGAGGATGCAATGTAATCACTGCCTTGGGAATCATTAGTCACTATGGGAGCATGAGTCCCCGAGGATCGTGGATCTCCTTGCGGCCGTACTTGGGGGTTAGATCCCCGTTTGCATAATCCGTGTGTGAAGCAGGGTAGGGAGACAGATGTGTGGGCGGTCGAGTGCAGGACTCTCGGGCAGCTGCACAGGGCCCCACCAGTGGCTCAGGCAAATATCTTAGTCCCTGCATCAATCCCTCTTCAGGTGGGTACAGCTGGGAGGTGGGCGAGGGGGGTCCCCTCTGACTCCCAAACATGGACGGGGTGCTGGGTGCGGGTGAGTGGTCCACGTGGGGCTTCTGTGCAGGTGGGGTCAGTGGAGTCAGGGGCCGGTGTGATGGCTCAGCTGTGTCCCCCTCAGCACTCACCTCCATCGGGAAGACGGACGGGTCGGAGGCTTCCCCGGAGAGCCGCTGTCGGTCCCGCACGCTCTCTCGCACGCTGGGGATCATTAGGCAGTCACCGTCCCGTAGTGTCTCCGTGGGGCGCTGCGCTCCCGTTCGCGCTGTGCTCAATGCGTGTGGAGGCGGCGGACGTGCTGTCTCTTCGCTGGTGAGGAGTAGGTTCGGTGCGGCCGCGGCTCTGTGGGCCCCAGTGGGTAAGTGGGTCTTCTGTGCTGCCGTGGAGTTAGTCGCGGCACGTTGCCTCGTTGTCGGCGGGGAGGAGGCGGGAGTAGATGGTGGCGGCTGCTCCCGCGCCATTTTGGATTGACCCGCCAGTTCTTTCGGCGGCTCCGAGAGCCTGCTCAGGGGACTGAAGAAGTTTTTGATGGGGACCCCTAAGTGCCTGGGTGTCCCTGCAGAGTGCCCCCTCTTTCCTGGGCGCCTAGTGCTCATGAAAAGCGGTGGATTCCCCGTTTGTAGAGGCCAGGGAGACGGAGCTCAGCTCTCCTGCGTCTGTCTCACTCCATAGCCGGACACGCCCCCTAACTTTTTTATTTTTCCGTATAAGTGGCGGTATGGGGGCTCATTTTTTGCGCCATGATCTGTACTTTTTTTTGATACCACATTTGCATATAAAAAACTTTTAATACATTTTTTATAAAAAATTTTTTAATAAAATGTATTAAAAAAGTAGGAATTTTGGACTTTTTTAATTTTTTTCCGTTCACGCCGTTCACCGTACAGGATCATTAACATTTTATTTTAATAGTTCGGACATTTACGCACGCGGCGATACCAAATATGTCTATAAAAAATGTTTTTTACGCTTTTTGGGGGTAAAATAGGAAAAAACGGACGTTTTACTTTTTTATTGGGGGAGGGGATTTTTCACTTTTTTTTTACTTTAACCTTTAAATTTTTTTACATTTTTTTTTACACTTGAATAGTCCCCATAGGGGACTATTCATAGCAATACCATGATTGCTAATACTGATCTGTTCTATGTATAGGACATAGAACAGATCAGTATTATCGGTCATCTCCTGCTCTGGTCTGCTCGATCTCAGACCAGAGCAGGAGATGCCGGGAGCCGCACGGAGGAAGGAGAGGGGACCTCTGTGCGGCGTCATGAATGATCGGATCCCCGCAGCAGCGCTGCGGGCGATCCGATCGTTCATTTAAATGGCGAACTGCCGCAGATGCCGGGATCTGTATTGATCCCGGCACCTGAGAGGTTAATGGCGGACGCCCGCGAGATCGCGGGCGTCGGCCATTGCCGGAGGGTCCCTGGCTGCGATCAGCAGCCGGGATCAGCCGCGCATGACACGGGCATCGCTCCGATGCCCGCGGTTATGCTTAGGACGTAAATGTACGTCCTGGTGCGTTAAGTACCACCTCACCAGGACGTACATTTACGTCCTGCGTCCTTAAGGGGTTAATCGGTACCATTTTTGTATTGATCGGACTTTTTGATCGCTTTTTAATCATATTTTCATGATATAAAAAGTGACCAAAAATACACTATTTTGGACTTTGGAATTTTTTTGCGCACACGCCATTGACCGTGCAGTTTAGTTAATGATATATTTTTATCAATTGGACATTTCCACACGCGACGATACCACATATGTTTATTTTTATTTACACAGTTTTTTTGTTTTTTTAAATGGGAAAAGGGGGGGGGGTGATTGAAACTTTTATTAGGGAAGGGTAATCCTAAACAAAAGGGCACTATCCAAGATTCAGTAGAACACTGGTGCGTCACTAATACACGTAAATCCCCAAACACCACAACACATAAATAGAGTGAAATTCATAATGCTTTATTACACAAAAATAAATAAAAACACTTTAAAAGAGACAACAACAAGCAGAAAACCTTCTGCCGCTAATCACATAAGGTATATAAACAGGACAGGGAGGCAGATATATATAGAAAGTGACTAATGCGATCTATAAAGATACAAAAGTGCAGCGTACATAGATGGAAGCAATGGAAACACTTCAATGGTTAAGGCAATTGCCAAAAGATATATTGTACATATCCCAAAAGTGAAAACAAATCCTGGAGGGTCATATCGGCAATTGTTCCAACCTCTAAGCCCGGTAATGTGGAGGCCACAGGACACAACCAAATCCACATGCAGGCCTGCTTGGAGGCCAAATAATGTATTTACCAAAGAGGAGGGACAATTGCCTCGTCACATAACACATACCCATGCAGCACGTCACACCCCAACGCGTTTCACTGTGAAGGCTTCCTCAGGGAGTGTGTACATAACGGTCCTTATATATAGGCGATTGCCAATCACAATCCAGAATAGATAAAGAGACACAGGTGCCAACTAGATTTACCTTAATGTGAAACGCCACCTATAATGGCGGCCGCCATGATGGATCGCACTGCGCATGCGCAATGACGTGACGCGACCGCCAACGTCATCCCATCAGAGACGGGGATTTGCACATGCGCAATGCAGATCTCCGGTGGAGCACATATGGAATGCGCTCCGACCGCGGCCAATCACGGCCGTGCACTGAGAATCGCCAGGCGCGCATGCGCACAAGTGCGTCCATCAAAAATAAAGACAATAAAGTAATATCAGTGAGCGGATGCATTTACACCAAATGAATGAAGAATAAACATGTCTAATACATAGTATGTGAGATAGAATGGGGAAATAATTCTATGAATGTGAGAAAATAATAAAAAACGCCTGGTGCGCATTGGACGCAAAATAGCAAAGGGACCGGCTGGTATACAGCGGAAATGTGAGAAATTACAGGAAGAGACAGAAGAGACGAAAGAAAAGAAAGGAAAGAAAGAGAGAAAGAAAAGATATGTAGAAAAGAAGGAAAAGATGTGAAAAGGTGATAAACTGCACAACAAACACAAAATGCTAAAGGGGAAAAAGTGGAATAAAGTTGCAGTGAAATCTAGTAATAGTATTTAAGGGGCAGTGAATAGGAAAAAGACGACAACAGTCACATGTGTAACACATTGCATTAGTGTATAGATGAGAAATCTTATTAATCCACGGGACATATAAAGATATTCAGAATGTTCATGTGATGGAGAATTCATGAAAAGTGCAAAAGGGAATGTGAGAGAATGGAAAAAACAAGTGAAAGTGCAGCAGACGAGAGAGGGGTAAAATGACAATTGGTGAATAGTAATGTCAGAAGAAAGAGAGTAAGGCGTCTGATCACTGCTGAAATCTATTATACATAGCAGATAGTATACATGGAAATATATATTCATAATAGTAGAATATCCAGGGAGAACACAGGGTGGAAGCCATCTTCATTTAACCAGGAAAAAGACATCGGTGAGAAAAAGGAAGAAAAAAGAAGAAAACAGCAAAAGAAAACCAGGAGAAAAAGAAGATGGGAAAAAGAAGAGGAAAACGACAAAAAGGAGAAGGAAGGAAGGAAGGAAGTAGAGAGAAAAGAAAAGAGGAAAAAGAAAGGGTAAGTGTGCAGAGAAAGAAGAAAAAGGTGATAAAACCAATTAATACATAAAAGGATAAAACCAAATAGACCAAAAAATCAGAACAGAACAATAGCAACATAACTAAATCCATTAATCCGCCATATGCATTTTATTAGGGAAGGGGTTAAATGATCTTTGATAACTTTTTTTTTTTTGCAATATAATAGCTCCCATAGGAGACTATAACACTGCACACACTGATCTCTTATACTGATCATTGTTATCCCATAGGAGACTATAACACTGCACACACTGATCTCTTATACTGATCATTGTTATCCCATAGGAGACTATAACACTGCACACACTGATCTCTTATACTGATCATTGTTATCCCATAGGAGGCTATAACACTGCACTCACTGATCTCTTATACTGATCATTGTTATCCCATAGGGGACTATAACACTGCACACACTGATCTCTTTTACTGATCATTGTTATCCCATAAGTGACTATAACACTGCACACACTGATCTCTTATACTGATCATTGTTATCCCATAGGAGACTATAACACTGCACACACTGATCTCTTATACTGATCATTGTTATCCCATAGGGGACTATAACACTGCACACACAGATCTCTTTTACTGATCATTGTTATCCCATACGGGGACTATAACACTGCACACACTGATCTCTTACACTGATCATTGTTATCCCATAGGGGACTATAACACTGCAAACACTGATCTCTTACACTGATCATTGTTATCCCATAGGAGACTATAACACTGCACACACTGATCTCTTACACTGATCATTGTTATCCCATAGGAGACTATAACACTGCAAACACTGATCACTTACACTGATCATTGTTATCCCATAGGAGACTATAACACCGCACACACTGATCTCTTATACTGATCATTGTTATCCCATAGGGGACTATAACACTGCACACACTGATCTCTTTTACTGATCATTGTTATTCCATAAGTGACTATAACACTGCACACACTGATCTCTTACACTGATCATTGTTATCCCATAGGGGACTATAACACTGCAAATACTGATCTCTTACACTGATCATTGTTATCCCATAGGAGACTATAACACTGCACACACTGATCTCTTACACTGATCATTGTTATCCCATAGGAGACTATAACACTGCAAACACTGATCTCTTACACTGATCATTGTTATCCCATAGGAGACTATAACACTGCACACACTGATCTTTTTTTACTGATCATTGTTATCCCATAAGTGACTATAACACTGCACACACTGATCTCTTATACTGATCATTGTTATCCCATAGGAGACTATAACACTGCACACACTGATCTCTTATACTGATCATTGTTATCCCATAGGGGACTATAACACTGCTAACACAGATCTCTTTTACTGATCATTGTTATCCCATACGGGGACTATAACACTGCACACACTGATCTCTTATCCTGATCATTGTTATCCCATAGGGGACTATAACACTGCACACATTGATCTCTTATACTGATCATTGTTATCCCATAGGAGACTATAACACTGCACAAACTGATCTTTTACATTGATCATTGTTATCCCATATGAGACTATAACACTGCACACACTGATCTCTTATACTGATCATTATTATCCCATAGGGGGGCTATAACACTGCACACACTGATCTTTTACATTGATGATTGTTATCCCATAGGGGACTATAACACTGCACACAATGATCCTTTACATTGATCATTGTTATTCCATAGGAGACTATAACACTGCACATACTGATCTTTTACATTGATCATTATCCCATAGGAGACTATAACACTGCACACACTGATCTCTTATACTGATCATTGTTATCCCATGGGAGACTATAACACTGCACACACTGATCTCTTACACTGATCATTGTTATCTCATAGGCAACTATAACACTACATACACTGATCTTTTACATTGATCATTGTTATCTCATAGGAGACTATAACACTGCATACACTGATCTCTTATACTGATCACTGTTATCCCATAAGGGACTATAACACTGCACACACTGATCTCTTATCCTGATCATTGTTATCCCATAGGGGACTATAACACTGCACACACTGATCTCTTATACTGATCATTGTTATCCCATAGGAGGCTATAACACTGCACACACTGATCTCTTATACTGATCATTGTTATCCCATAGGAGACTATAACACTGCACAAACTGATCTTTTACATTGATCATTGTTATCACATAGGAGACTATAACACTGCACACACTGATCTTTTACATTGATCATTATCCCATAGGAGACTATAACACTGCACACACTGATCGCTTATACGGATCATTGTTATCCCATAGGAGACTATAACACTGCACACACTGATCTTTTACATTGATCATTGTTATCCCATAGGAGACTATAACACTGCACACACTGATCCTTTACATTGATCATTGTTATCCCATAGAATAACATTGATCAATGATTCTGCCACTTGACTGCTCATGCCTGGATCTCAGGCACTGAGCAGTCATTTGGCGATCAGACATGCAGGAGGAAGGTAGGGACCCTCTTCGCGTCCTCCAGCTGTTTGGGACGCCACAGTGGTCCCCAAAAACCCACTGAGCTACCAAGAGTTTAGTTTTACTTCAGACACAGCAAACAACTTTGAACGCTGCGTCTAAAGGGTTAATAGCGCGAGGCACCGGGTCGGGCCGACCCGCTTTGATGCCCTCTATCCTTAAGGAGTTAAGGGGGGGGGGGGGTACTATGGTGGAAAACTTTTTTTTTTATAAATCAACTGGTGCCTGAAAGTTAAACAGATTTGTAAATTATTTCTATTAAAATCTTTTAGTCCTTCCAATACTTATTAGCAGCTGTATACTACAGAGGAAATTATTTTCTTTTTGGACTTCTTTCCAGTCTGACCACAGAGCTCTCTGCTGACACCTCTGTCCATTTTAGGAAATGTCCAGAGCAGGAGAGGTTTGCTATGGGGTTTTGTTCCTGCTCTGGACAGTTCCTGACATGGCCAGAGGTGTCAGCAGAGAGCACTGTGGTCAGACAGAAAAAAAAATTTCCTCTGTAGTATACACTGGAGTACTGGAAGGGTTAAGATTTTTTAATAGAAGTAATTTACAAACCTGTTTAACTTTCTGGCACCAGGTGATGTAAAAATAAGATTTTTCCACCAGAGTACCTCTTTAACCCCTTAAGGACGCAGGGTTTTTCTGTTTTTGCACTTTCATTTTTTGATCATCACCTTCTAAAAATCATAAAGTTTTCAATTTTACACCTAAAATTCCACGTTATGGATTATTTTTTGCGCCACGAATTCTTCTTTGTATTGACATTAGTCATTTTACCAAAAATCCACAGTAAAACAAAAAAATTATAATTGTGCGACAAAAAAAAAAGCCATTTTGTAACTTTTGGGGGCTTCCGTTTCTACGTAGTACAATATTCAGTAAAAATGACACCTTCTCTTTATTCTGTAGGTCCATACGGTTATAATGATCCCTACTTATATACAGTCATGGCCATAAATGTTGTCCCCCCTGAAATGTTTCTAGAAAATGAAGTATTTCTCACAGAAAAGGATTGCAGTAACACATGTTTTGCTATACACATGTTTATTCCCTTTGTGTGTATATATATATATATATATATATATATAAATATCCAATAAGAACAGCACCTCCAAAAATGTCAAGAAAAAAATAAATTGGGGTGCCCGCATATTCTGAACCTCGGTCCACTGGTTCCTCAATGCATACAAAAATATAGAAGCAGCACACCACAGGTAGAGTTCAAAAGAACGGTGAATTTATTCCATGATGTGAGAGACTACGTTTCTCCAGCCTCACGCTGGCTTTCTCAAGTGCTTAATGAGTGACATATATGAGGCTTAAATAAGCCAACCAATTACAAAGTTTGTGACATCATCACATAGTGATTATCATATATAAACAATGTACAAAACCATAAATTATTAAGACATCGTATACGAAATGTGTTACATAAATACAGATATATGTGTGTCCAGTGCAGATCCACACCTCTTTGTCACCCGATCGTGACGTGTAATAAAGTGTCCATAAAAGAAGTCCATATTTCTACTAGATGTAGAATACCTTCTGAGCCGCTCTCATGAAACCATCCTTCCGGGACGCCGATATCTCGTGGTTACAGCTGATTAGGCTTCCGGGATCGAGGTGCGTCATCAAGCGTCTATAGCAACCTCCGGATCATCACGCCAGTCTCGCGATCAGCGAGAAATACTGTGTAGCTTAGCGTCCATAGTAACTTAGTCTCGGCCGTGTTCCAGCGCATGCGCACTGGTGATGAAGAAAGAATATTCTGCCAAACACCTCCGAGGGCGTCCATAGCAACAGGAGCGATCCCGGATCATCGAGCGCACCGCTGTTCCGATCAGGGAGTGCATCGCTCAGGTAAAGCAACTTACTTCATTACAAGGGAAACAATTAAGCCACATCATTCATACTAAACAAGCACTTCGGGACTTTGACACGGCAATCCCCTGTGTAACGGGTGTAAAGGGACATGCTTAAAAGGTGTACATCATGGACATGGATAACACCCGCATTGAAAAGGAGATATACCTTCGGCCTAGGCCAGGTCTCATCATCCATATTCTTTCATCCCTTACCCACACAGTTAGAGGGAAGTGTCAATAGAATGTCCCAACATTCGTAGAGTACAAACATACATATGGCACTGTCAATGTTCCCCTTGAATGAAAGTATCAGGGCGATTCTCCAAAAGAAGAAGACAGGCAAAAGCAATAGAGAGCAGTATGTGGCGTTTAGTACCGGGTTGCTATAGGTGATGACACAGGAAATATCCAAATGATGATTTTTCTTAATGTTACAAAGATCGTCTCGGTGAGGATGGCATCATGGGCAGACTCAGATATCGATAGAATACTGAAATGTAATGGAAACAAGTATTAAAAAGAGAAAAACATACATATTACATGTCACTTTACAACATACAATAGGACAGTCCTAACCTAACAAGAGGGGCTCAATCTGTTAACGTTTCATCATTTTAGGTAGAACTGTGAATTCTACATTGAGTCCTTTCGGTTTTAAGCTGTCAAGTAAGAAAATCCACTTAAGTTCCCTTGTCTGTAATTGAGTTAATCTGTCACCGCCTCTATTAAGTGGAGGGATATGATCCACTATCATGCATTTTAAATCCGTTTCAACATGACCGGCATCCAAAAAGTGTTTGGATACCGGTAAGTCAACCCGAAGTGCTTGTTTAGTATGAATGATGTGGCTTAATTGTTTCCCTTGTAATGAAGTAAGTTGCTTTACCTGAGCGATGCACTCCCTGATCGGAACAGCGGTGCGCTCGATGATCCGGGATCGCTCCTGTTGCTATGGACGCCCTCGGAGGTGTTTGGCAGAATATTCTTTCTTCATCACCAGTGCGCATGCGCTGGAACACGGCCGAGACTAAGTTACTATGGACGCTAAGCTACACAGTATTTCTCGCTGATCGCGAGACTGGCGTGATGATCCGGAGGTTGCTATAGACGCTTGATGACGCACCTCGATCCCGGAAGCCTAATCAGCTGTAACCACGAGATATCGGCGTCCCGGAAGGATGGTTTCATGAGAGCGGCTCAGAAGGTATTCTACATCTAGTAGAAATATGGACTTCTTTTATGGACACTTTATTACACGTCACGATCGGGTGACAAAGAGGTGTGGATCTGCACTGGACACACATATATCTGTATTTATGTAACACATTTCGTATACGATGTCTTAATAATTTATGGTTTTGTACATTGTTTATATATGATAATCACTATGTGATGATGTCACAAACTTTGTAATTGGTTGGCTTATTTAAGCCTCATATATGTCACTCATTAAGCACTTGAGAAAGCCAGCGTGAGGCTGGAGAAACGTAGTCTCTCACATCATGGAATAAATTCACCGTTCTTTTGAACTCTACCTGTGGTGTGCTGCTTCTATATTTTTGTATATATATATATATATATATAGATAGATCTCCTCTCCTCTGTATATATATATATATTGCAGTAACACATGTTTTGCTATACACATGTTTATTCCCTTTGTGTGTATATATATATATATATATATATAGATCTCCTCTCCTCTGTATATATATATAGATCTCCTCTCCTCTGTATATATATATATATATATTGCAGTAACACATGTTTTGCTATACACATGTTTATTCCCTTTGTGTATATATATATATATATATATAGATCTCCTCTCCTCTGTATATATATATATATATATATATAGATCTCCTCTCCTCTGTATATATATATATATATAGATCTCCTCTCCTCTGTATATATATATATATAGATCTCCTCTCCTCTGTATATATATATATAGATCTCCTCTCCTCTGTATATATATATTGCAGTAACACATGTTTTCCTATACACATGTTTATTCCCTTTGTGTGTATTGGAACTAAACCAAAAAAGGGAGGAAAAAAAGCAAATTGGACATAATGTCACCAAACTCCAAAAATGGGCTGGACAAAATTATTGGCACCCTTTCTAAATTGTGGATAAATAAAATTGTTTCCAGCATGTGATGCTCCTTTATACCCACCTGGGGCAAATAACAGGTGTAGGCAATATAAAAATCACACCTGAAAGCAGATAAAAAGGAGAGAAGTTCACTTAGTCTTTGCATTATGTGTCTGTGTGTGTCACACTAAGCATGGACAACAGAAAGAGGAGAAGAGAACTGTCTGAGGACCAAAATTGTGGAAAAAAATCAACAATCTCAAGGTTACAAGTCCATCTCCAGAGATCTAGATTTGCCTTTGTCCACAGTGCGCAACATTATCAAGAAGTTTACAACCCATGGCACTGTAGATAATCTCCCTGGGTGTGGGGGGGAAGAAAAGAATTGATTAAAAGGTGTCAACGCAGGATAGTCCGGATGGTGGATAAGCAGCCCCAAACAAGTTCCAAAGATATTCAAGCTGTCCTGCAGGCTCAGAGAGCATCAGTGTCAGCGCGAACTATCCGTCCACATTTAAATGAAATGAAACGCTATGGTAGGAGACCCAGGAGGACCCCACTATGGAGGAGACCCAGGAGGACCCCACTATGGAGGAGACCCAGGAGGACCCCACTATGGAGGAGACCCAGGAGGACCCCACTATGGAGGAGACCCAGGAGGACCCCACTATGGAGGAGACCCAGGAGGACCCCACTATGGAGGAGACCCAGGAGGACCCCACTGCTGACACAGAGACATAAAAAAGCAAGACCACATTTTACCAAAATGAACTTGAGTAACCAAAATCCTTCTGGGAAAACGTCTTGTGGACAGATGAGACCAAGATAGAGCTTTTTGGTTAATCACATCATTCTACTGTTTACCGAAACCGAATGAGGCCTACAAAGAAAAGAACACAGTACCTACAGTGAAATATGGTGGAGGTCAGTGATGTTTTGGGTTGTTTTGCTGCCTCTGGCACTGGGGGCCTTGAATGTGTACAAGACATCATGAAATCTGAGGATTACCAATGGATTTTGGGTCGCACTGTACAGCCCAGTGTCAGAAAGCTGGGTTTTGTCCGAGATCTTGGGTCTTCCAGAAGGACAATGACCCCAAACATACGTCAAAAAGCCCCCAAAATTGGATGGCAACAAAGCGCTGGAGAGTTCTGAAGTGGCAGCAATGAGTCCAGATCTAAATCCCATTGATCACCTGTGGAGAGATCTTATAATTACTGTTGGGAAAAGGCGCCTTCCAATAAGAGACCTGGAGCAGTTTGTAAAGG